>NC_000084.6:68547500-68667500 GCF_000001635.26 Mus musculus | reverse complement strand
TAATGTCTGCCCCGTGTGTGATCATGAGTGTAGCTCTCAGTCACTATCATGGCCTGCCTCAGCCTGGTTTAGGAACCTTTTTAAATCTATTGACTATATCAAAAGCATGGTTTTGGTAGGCAGGGGAGCTGGTCTAATGCAAGTACTCAGAGAACGAACTCTTGGCCTTTTCATTTGTGTTTCTGCAGAAAGCCAAAGATCCTCTTGACTCCTTGGGATATACTGTAGGCTGAGCAGACTTCCTCACCATAGCCCTGAGGTGCAGCTTGCTCTCTCTCTCTCTCTCTCTCTCTCTCTCTCTCTCTCTCTCTCTCTCTCTCTCTGCACCGAGAATATATATAGAAGAGCCCAAAGGCATAACTAAGCACACAGCCATTTTATGGACTTCAGATGCTTGAAACTTCTCGTGATCTTTGCTACCCGGTTACAAAGTGCTTACAAAATAAGATCAACCATTAAGATTTTCCAGGTATTTAAAGATATCCACTCACCATAATCTGTTTCTGTTTGTTTGCCTTCTCCTACCTTTCCCCTGATGGGTACATAAGAAGAGATTCAGGTAACTGCACTTAATACTCAAAGGTATTAAACACTAGCAACAGGTTGGTTGCCCCATAGATGAATTCTTCTGTTCCAAAATATAGTCAGTATTTCTTTTTTGTTTGTTTGTCTGTTTATTTGTTTGTTTGGGTTTCTCTGTGTAGCCCTGGCTGTCCTGGAACTCACTTTGTGGACCAGGCTGGCCGAGAACTCAGAAATCCACCTGTCTCTGCCTCCCAAGTGCTGGGATTATTTTTGACACTGGGAACTCTAAGATGTTGCTTAGCTTTCTGTTTCGAATAATTAAGGGCTGTCCGTGTCTCATGGAGGGTAATATTTTTGTTACACATTATTTCGGATGCTTTGAAGGAAGTTAGTTTTTAAAAGAAAAATGAATATAATTGAGAAAGGAAATCAGGAGGAGGGGGAGAAGGGGAGGGAAGGGAGAGGGGGAGAGGAGTGTGAGAGGGGAGAAGACAGAGGAAAGGGAAGGAATGGAGATTTTCAGGAGTCAGAAGGAACAATAGCGAAGGGAAGCTGTGGGGTCTGGAGGAGTAAGAAAGAGAAGTCTCACTTCTCAGAATGCAGCAAGGGTGGTTGGCCTTAAAAAAAAAAAAACAAGCAAAAAAAACCATTCTTTTTGAACCTTCTGTCTTATTTACAATTTTCCAAAACAAAGAATTTTAATTCTAGTCTAGATGTACAAATTTCCACAAGTGGCTGAATCTGACTCAAGTCCACAAGCATCCTGAGACCATTAAAAAAAATTAAATGTCTCTCCCTCCATCGCATCCCCTTGTGCCTGCATCTCCTTCTGAAGAGGTAAATATGTTGCTTTTGAAAACGGCATCAACACAGAGAACGACGTGCCTTGCTGGCTGCTGAAGGGCACGCGGAGTAAAGTGCGCATGCCCTGTGCGTGGCCCGCCCTCGAACACACGTTGGGAATATCGTAGAACATTATGCCTTTCCTTCTCCTGGGATGTTCAGAGAGAGAGCCCAACACTTTGACTTGAAAATGCATGGATCTGAGAGTGATCAGTACATACATTCTCCTCATCTGCTCCCTCCACGAGAGAAAGTAAACATTGTGGGACAGTCAGCTTAGGGCCAGGTACTAAAGGCTTCCAGGGTTCTAGCTCCCAAAGTTATTATCAGTTGTGCTGATGAAGACAATGGAAGATGCTGCTCTCTGCCACCATAACAACTATACTTCCCACCAAGGGCTCGGGTCTTTTTTTTTTTTTTTCAAACCTTATCTCAGGCACAACGTAAAATTATCAAGATGCTTGTTAAAGTATTATGAGTTGAACGTTTGAGCGACCAATCTGTCCACTCCTTTACACAAACTTTGGTAGTTTCAAAAACTGTGGTAAGATTTCCCGGCAACAGGCCTTTGCCACCAGCCATTCTGAGCTCCCTCCCGAGTGGGGAAGGCTGTCTGAATGATAGAATGGAGAAGCGTGCCTCCCTAACACAAACCCAGGCGGAGGGCCTCGGTTTACAACACACACTGATTCAGAAGCAAATATTTTTCCAACAGCATCACTGAATCAAAAGCATTTTTGAAGAATCTGGAGTCTTAAAGAAGGCTGTTTAAGCAAAATGCATCTTAGTGGGTCATCTGTAATGGAAGTCAACCTTTAGATTTAACTTGGAAATGTGGGCTTACCCTGCCCCCACAGCTCTAAGTTATAAATGGTTGCACGGGGCACTTGGAGATGCAATGAAACTGTGGTTAAAACATATTCCTTATTATGTACCTCTTATTTATCAATAAAAACAATGACATCTGGCAGCTTTTAACATTGTTCCGGCAGATTTATTTATGAGGAAAGCATCCAGGCACTCCCGTGAATCCAAAATGTTCTCTCAGATCTGCAGTTTCTTTGAAGTTTTCCATTCACCCAGTACCCATTGGTACTAAAGGGTGCTGAAGATAGTACTCAGGGATAGATTTTGTGATAGGTCTGAAGCCATACGAGAAATAATACTACCAGTTTAAGGAAATCCACTTATTTGAAGAGAAACAATACGAAGTGCCCTGTTCTCTAAGGCTCACAGTAGATCTCTCTCTCTCTCTCTCTCTCTCTCTCTCTCTCTCTCTCTCTCTCTCTCTCTCTCTCTCTCCCTCTCTCTCTCTCCCTCCCTCTCTCTCTCTCTCTCTCTTCCTCTCTCTCTCTCTCTTGTCTTTCTTATCTCCATCTACTAGAGCATGAAGGGACACATAACCCTATCCTGTCATATGGACATTTAGGGGAAATTTGTAAGATAAGAGCTATCTACCAATAAGTAGGTCTTTCCTATCTCAAATTCTCCATGGAAATGCTTCAGTGCCCCCCAAATCCCATCAATTATTATAGGCACTCCCTCTTTAAGTCCTAAATGTGCACACATTTTCTTCTTGGGAGCTGGCTCATTGAGTGAAGGACTTGCTGAACACTCATGAGGACCTGAGTTTGAACCCCCATCACTCACATCAAAAGCCAGGTGTGGTGGTGTGTACCCCCAGTGCTTAGGACCAGAGACAAGAGATGACAAGGGGTTCACTGGCCAGAAAGACTAGTCGTATGTAAGATCTCAGGGTTCAGTGAGAAACCTGCCTCATAAAACACGTGGAGAGCTGTCAAGGAAGGCACCAGATTGTCCTCTGGCTCTGACAGACACACACAGGTACATATGTGTATCTGGATATTCAACCCACACAGATCACGTCCAGTATGCATGCTTACATACACACGCACACGCACACACACACTCACACACACCACAGAGAAAGAAAGAGAGAGTGAGAGGCAGACAGAGACACAGAAAAAGTCAGAAAGGCAGAGAAACACAAAGACAGACACACGTAAAGGGAGAGAGAGAAAGATTGTGTGTGTGTGTGTGTGTGTGTGTGTGTGCGTGTGTGTGAAGAGAGAAGAGACAGACAGACAGACAGACAGATAGACAGACATATCTTGAATATGTTCTGTGTTGTCACAAACCTGTCCCTCAGATCAGCTGATTGTCATTACTTAGCCTATCTTGTTTCATCTGACTCCTTACCTGTCCTTCCTCCAACATTTAGGCTGGACTACTCTGAAGCCCATTCCAAACAGCCTACTATTTCTGTAAAGACATCAGTTTAGTCAGACCAATTTTGACGTTCCCTCTACACCTCCGCTGATCTCTGACACGTTCAGGTAAATCAGGCCTTTGCCCATCCTCAACTGTTTGCCAGTCTGTGCTCTTGCTACAGATAATCTTAGTGGCGGGCCCATCCGTTTCAAACTAGTTCTCAAAGGAATAGGTTGTAAGCATCATCGCTGTTAATCACTGTGGAGCTTCTGCAAGCAATGGATCTGTGTTTGCGAGCTCACACTCTGTCACTCACTTCCACACTATTATTTTGAGCATGTTAGTACTTGCCATTTATTTATTTAGAATATTTTCATCGTATAATGAGTTTCTCACACTCTTGGTTTCTCCCCTGCTCCTCAGCAGTTATCGATCTGTGAAAGTGTCCCTGTTGGAGGGAACAGTTTGTCTGTCTCATGAGGGCACAGTGCATGGGTCCTCTTTCCATGACATTGAAGGATAGACGCATCCAGCTCAAGGATCTTATCAGGGAAGGCACCCAAACACCTCAGAGATGCTTACAGGGGACGTTGGCAGATCCTAGTGATGGGACAAGCTTTCTGCAGTAGAGTGAATGAATGAAAAGTTTCCCAGAAGGTTTAAATAGTCGTGATGAATGGGAAAACCCAGTTCCTTTATCTGAAGTAAAGAACGGCATCCCTGAGGCTGGCCACCATTACAGAAATAAGCCGTGTGTTCAGGTGATGGAATCAAAGGATGAAAAGGGAGAAGCACATTCCCTTGTGCCAATGACAAGCCTCCCTTACTGCTCAGAGCGAAAGTTTTGAGACATTCAACAACAGGTCAGAATAACATTCTGTGCTAGGCACACCATATTCCAACCCAAGCAAAATGTCTTTGGGTATTTTTTTTCTTAATTTCAAAGCCTTTTGATTAAAGTATACCAGAAGGGCACTGACAGAGCAGGCTGTCTCTGTCCTTCTGCGGAAGGTTTCAATGGCCGCCGTACTCTCTCTAAATCTATTTACTTCAAGGCTGGAATGAAACAAACATGACAGATGGTTTTATAAAAAAATCAAAGGGGAAGTTCTTGGAACACAGCCTTCAAAATAAAATTTTGTTCCTTTCTTTCTTTTTCTTTTTTTTTTTTTCTCTTTTTTGGAGCAGCTGAAATGATTTTTCAGAACATCTGATGAGTGATTTTAATACTTCAACTTTCTCCTCCACGAAGCAAGCCCATTCATTTGGAGACTTCTGTTCTTTTGTTTTATTTCTGTGTCTTTCTTTGACAAGACATAAAGTCTGAAAACGACAATATGCTAAATGAATGGACCCATAGGATCCTTGGCTGCGTGAGGGCTGCTGGAGTGTACTTTTGCTTCTGACGGGATAATAGAACGCTTAATGGAAGAGATCGTGAAGAAATAAAGAGGAAATCTAATGAGCCCTCAAGTTTGCTGTTGCTCATGCACATGGAGTCCTTACAAGTCTGGAAGGGCGCTGACTGAAAGGCATGGAGACTTCTGGAAGCTGAAGAACTCAACAGTCAGGAAAGGACCAAGCAGGACATGGAGCATGGAGGGTGGGGCTCTAGGTAGGATCGGGGCTGGTCCTGGGAAGACCTACTAGGTTTCCCCTTACCTGTGCTCAGAGGAGCACTCATTCAAGCCTACCCACAGGGCCTCACAAAGCTGCAATTTGACTTTAGGAAGCATGGGATACCAACCAGTTCAACATAATCTGTCAAAAGTAGGTAAAGGTCCTTTTTCCACTGAAATGAGAGAGAGAAATATACAAGCACACACACACACACACACACACACACACACACACACACACACACACACACACACACTGGCAAACACACACAGAGTCAGATATAGAGACAGAGAAAGAAAGAGACAGAAAGAGAGACACAGAGAGAAAGAGAGAGGGAGGGAGAGAGGTGACAACTGCCAGGCAGAGCTCTGTAATGGGTAAGAATTAGTGCCCCAGGCCACTGCAGTTTTGGAAGTTAATGTTTCTACTTTCAAAGGCATGGCTGGAGGCATAGACCACACATAGCTCTATACTAGAAGATTTAGACTGCTATGTAAAGGAAGAATGCAGCTTTGTTTAAAAACAAATTTTGATGATGGAAACCTTACCTGGTTCTCCTTTTGCCTACTAGTCTTGCGGTGGAAACAGCAGAGACTGGCCCTCGGCCTTTCTTGGCTGTTTTGTTATCTGAAACACTAATTCTCAAGTCCTGTTCTTGGGATCTTCCGGGGCTCAAATGAAGTGAGGGAAAGGAGAGGTCTGTCCTACAAGTGGGCCCTTAACAAACCTGGCTCTCCAATCAGGCTTCATGGAGCTAGCCAAAAGGAGAATATTCTCTATGGGAGCTTAGAGCTCTGTCTGACTATGACTCCCTATCAAGCCAACAGCCAGCCCAGCCTTGTGTCAATGAAACAAGTCAGACACAGAAAAGTAGTATCACATGATTGTACTTACTGAGCATCTCACGGAGTCACATTCAGAGACAGGAAGAGAGTGATTTTCGTCACACTAAAAAGAGAAAAATGCAATCAAAAGCCAGGCCCACCAGTCGCAAGATGCAAAATGTTGACAAGCCCAGCCCAGCCCAGCCCAGCCCAGGCGTAGCCATCCTGATGTTAAGTCCAGAGAAATAATTAAGCCAGGGTGGTATAGTATGCACCAAATGTTGAACAAGTAGCTAGGATGGAAGCATTCTGGGTTACAAGAGAACAGTCACATGGGTCAATGAGAGGCAATAAAGAGAGGGACACAGAGCCTTCTGCGCTGGCTGAGTGTGCTATGCCAGATCCTGTCCAGTGTTTTCAGAAAGCAAGATTCCATGTGAAAAGGGAGTCCAGAAATAGATCAACACATCCCAGCCCTAAGAATGCTTTCTGGCCAAGAGCCACTGTTTCATAAACATTTCGTGAATGGATGTAACATGGAAATTTCACAGAACCACCTATTACACATTTTATTTACTTAGCTGACAGCAAGCTAATGACATATTTACAAAGCTTATAACAAAGCCATTTGGTTTGGCAATGTCACTTCACACTAAAAATTAGCTTATGCTTTGACCCAGACATTCCAATTCAAAATGTCTGCCGAAAGAGAGCCTGCCTGAGCTGAACACAAGGAAACACACGCATGGAGGTCAGCGGCCCAATGTTTGTCACGGCAATGGCTGAGTACATTTGGGGTACATGGTATGGTAGAGTACTACAAAGGACTGAACAGGAACAAGCCAGATCCATTAAAATGACATCATAGGATCCCAAAGACACTGCACTTGAGTAAAACGGTTGCAGAAAAGCATGCCACATACATTCAAAGCACACACACACACACACACACACACACACACACACGTGCACATACATGAACATATGCACATGCATACATACACACACATACACAAAGAATAACTCTATAAATACACACATGTGAATAAGAAGTCTGTTGCTCTAATATACATCTGACAGTCACATAGATATTAATGTATAAAGATATTTGTATGAGACTCTGGCAACTTTTGGGGATACATAGAAACCAAATGCATTATGCTAAATGAAAGAAGCAAGCCTAAATCAACTTCATAATGTATTACGTTATGTGCTTGAAACTTCAGAGAAGGAAAAATGCTAGTGACAGAGAGAGAAGGATGGTGTTCTCCAGAGGCTAAAACCACAGAGTGGGAAGTGACATGCAAAGGCCCAAGGGCAACTTTAGAGTGATGGAAACTACTTACTACATACTAGAGTAGAGCGGGCGGCCTCCCAGGTGCATTTATCAGAATTCATTTCATTGTACACTTAAAACACATGAATTTCATTGCGTGCAAATTATGTGTCAATAATTAACTGATTTTGGTAATCAAGGCTACTTCTATGAAGTTGTAGGGTCTAATATGGGCACTGTTGCTTTTAGAAGAAAGGGCATTGGATTATTTTAAATACCTTTTTGGTTCTTGTGTACTTTGTTATATTATATTAAATACCTATAAAACACCTTACCTATAAAATGACCACGTTTATTTTCTAAGGAACATGTGTTTGAGTAATGGTTTTTAGTTAATTTGACATTATTAGAAGGAATGTGTTTGAGGGAGAAGACATGTGTCACTCAGGCTTTGCATAACACGGAATGCTGGGAGAAAGGACCAGGGATCAAATCATCCACTGACTCCTGCTCACTCCTGTCCACTCCAGCCCTCAGTCTCCCATCAGAGGGCCCGGCTTCTGACAGAGGAGTAAAGAGAGTCAGATACGCTATGAACCTCTCGGGTCTTTTCCAGCCAGTGGCCAGTACGTGGCTCACTTAAAACCGAGCTCACTGGAGAAGATAGCTGAAAATGAGCCTAAAGATGTAGGATTTAAATCATGAGAAGCATGTCCATCTCCAGGACTACAGGTCTCTAAAGCCATCATGCTTTGTTCTTTCCATTTTCTCCCTGCTGCTCCCTTCTACTTGAAGGTTGTTATGCTGTGGACAACCGGGCCAGCTTGCCTACTGGGAGTGATCGTCACTTTGTCCTGAACTAATCACATCTCCCATATTTGAAATTTACAATGGAAATTCAAAAGTACATGGATTTTTGGTCTCTGATGTTTGTCCTCTTCTTCTAATGAGTTCCTTAAATATTTATTTTTACTTAATTAAATTATGGTATTATATTCAGTATCATATCAAAGTATGGTATCATAGTTTCTGTTCTGTGACTGTAATGAAACATCCTGACGAAAGCAACTAAAGTTGGGGAAGAAAGAGTTCATTTGAGTTCACAGTTTAAGGGAACAGTCCATCACTGTGGGGGAAGCCTCAGCAGCAGGAGCATAAAGCAGGCAGTCATATTGCATCCCCAGTAAAGAAGCAGAGAGGTACGGATGAATGCATGAATGGGTTCAGTTTGCTTTCTCCACTTATAAAGCTCAGACCCTGCCCACATGAAGATAGATCTTTCCACACCAAACAAGATCATCAAGATAATCCCCCATAGATGTGCCCAAAGGCCCAGCTCCAAGATCACTCCAGATTTTGTCAAGTTGACAACTAACACTGCTTGCTGGCTTGCTTATTCAGGCTCATGCTTAGTTGACGCCCTTAAATGGGCCTAGAGAATGGTACTGCCCATAGTGGGCTAGGCATCCCTATATCAATCAGCAATCAAGATAATCCCTCATAGACATCCCTACAGACTAACCTGATAAAGATAATTGTTCAACTGAAATTCTTCAGTCAGAGAACTCGAGACTGTGTCCAGTTGACAGTTAATGCTAACTAGGACAAAACCCCATTAAACATCATTTACGGGGAGCTTGCTGTGTGTCAGTTTCAAAAATTACAAAAGTACGGACTCATTAAATCCTCAGCAGCCCCACGAAGTTCACAACACTATTTTCATATATTACAACTGAGAAGACAAAGCTAAGAGAACACTTGAAAAATGCAGCAAACTCTACTAATCAGTCCATCTGGGATGAGACCCTGTAAAACTGGCCTTTCTAACACTGGGCTTCAGCCAACTGAGACAACAGACCTCTAGCCTCTCAGATATTTTGCCTCCTTTAACAAACGGAAGCACAAAGAAAATAGTCATTCCTTCTGAGCAAGCTGCTTCCCACTGTAATTGTGGATTGGTTGTCTCCCACCCTCGACTCCCCGTGAAAATAATGACACTGATTCAGAGAGTGGGTTGAAAATCAGGAAACATGATGTGTAGCATTGCAAAACTGGACATGCTGGGGGTGGGGTGTACCTGAGCCCTTAGCTCTAGAGGGCACTAAGAATCAAAAAGACCACACCCAGGGCTACATCAAGGCGCCAGAGACAACTCAGATCTTTCTTTATCGTAAGCCAATCAGGGACCTATTTATTAATGGTCACAGGCACATCTGACCCCTGTGACTAGCCTGATTTAAATGAGATTTATATTAAGAAAAGCATATGACACGACGAAGGTGATAGGAGGGGGAGACAAGTTGACCAACTCCCAGAAAATGTGACAAAGGAAAATAATACACATGAGACCGATGGGTTGGGGGAGTCAGTGAGGAAAGCTGACAGTTAATTTAAGGCTGAGGCTCAAAAAATTACCTTGTGATTATGACATGCTGGCTTTCTGCTGTAGTCCCCAAGGCTTTGTAACCTGGGCTGGAAGCTGTCTGTTCATAAAGCCTTGGTGTGTGCTACATCATTCCTCCAGGGATGGAGATGCCAAACCACTTCTCTCAGAGGCATAATTAGGCCTTTAGGTTTCTTACTTCCTATAATAATTAGAGCAAATTTA
The DNA here is from genome assembly GCF_000001635.26 of Mus musculus. Classification (NCBI taxonomy): domain Eukaryota; kingdom Metazoa; phylum Chordata; class Mammalia; order Rodentia; family Muridae; genus Mus; species Mus musculus. The sequence goes on along the minus strand of NC_000084.6, from coordinate 68,657,572 downwards.
AGAAAGTCAAGGTAATTTGAAGATTCCTTTAAATCAACCTTGACTCCTGACGATGACGACGACAACAACAACAACAACAACAACAACAACAAACAAAAGTCATCTCAGTCATGTCTGAGCATTTGTCTTATTTCAGCCCCACTGATATTTGACCTAATACAAATACAAGCTACCCGGAAAACCTCAGATGATGGCGCCTGTGGTCTTGTCCCTAGTCTTTGCACATGAAAACAACATTTCTATTAATACATTTTTAGTGTGGTGCCTATAAAGTGATATGAATTCTCACATTGTGTGCCATACCCTAATAGGATGTCCAGTGCTTCAAAAGAGACTTTAGAAATTTTCTTTTAACTTTTTATTGACTCTTTGTCCATTTCACATCATGTACCCCAGTCCCAATCATCTCCCTCTCCCTTCATATCTGCCCTCTACCCTTGCAGCCTCATCCTGAAAAGAAAATAAGATACAATTTTTTTAAAAAAATATTTTTGTGGAAGTTGTGTGACACTTGTCACACTGTGTTATACAGTCTACCCTTTAGTCCATACTTCTTTGCTTGCAAATGTCCATTGCAATGAGTCACTGGTCTGGTTCGAGGCCTCTGGTTTCTGCTACAACATCAGTACTGAGTCCTCACTGGGACTCCTTTCAGATATTCTGTTGTTGCCCTGTGTTGTGGAGATGCTGAAACTTTGGATCTATAGGACCAGACCTTTTATGTGCTCCAGGAGATCATAGATGGGGTAGATGCTGTTGTGGGCCAACTCAAAGCCCTGGATCTGGGCCTGGGAGGTAGCTGAGTTAGTCAGCCTGCAAGCTCTCCTACATCCTCGTCACCAGGAATTATCCAGCACTGCCCTGGCTACCTCACCCAATGCCATAGGCACTACTAGCATGGCACCATATGCCCACAGATGCATCTGTGGCACATGTGTGCTTGAGATGCTAGGGGAGTAATCAACCACTTTCTGGTTATATTTAAGGTCTGTACCAGAGAAGGAAACACATACCTGGTACTATAGATATAGCCAAGAACTCATGGTTAGGAGCTTATTGGCCCCAGTATTGAACCTGCTACAGTTATCTTGCTAACTGAACATACTATCAAACTTCCTGCTAAATTTGTTTATCTATACCAATAGATAAGTGCAACCATCAGACCCCATCAAAGAAGTTTCTTTGTGCAATGGACAGCAATTAACACAGAAAGTCACAGTTGGTTCAAGTACAGAGAACCAGTGTCTGGGGAGTGCCTGAGTAGAAGTGAGACATTGCTATCATATTCTCTCCAAGGGGCAGGAAGACTTGTAAGTGTCAGAGGTAAGATACAACTAGAGTAAAACTGCGTCCTCTGGAACTCATGGCAGCTCGGAACACCTACGCAAGACCTACACAAGGAAGTCACTCCTCCACTCCACCATGGATGACAGAGGGGCTCACCAGGCCTCAGCACTAGCTGAGGGGCATTTAATAATTGATGGCTTTATGGTTATATGTAAGGCCTGTTCCACCTGAGGAAACACATACCTAATACTATAAATATGGTCAAAGCTCATGGTTGGGAGCTCATAGACCTCAGGGTTGAACCTACTACTATTTTCAACCATGCTCCAATGGATGGCCCCCTACCCATAAAGATATGGGCAAAACAAATTCAATTCTGTGGGTTATTAAAGAGAGGGAGATAAAGAACACAATATTGTAAGGAGATCAGGGATGGATTTGGCGGGAACTAGGAGTGGGGGTGAACATGATCAAAATACATTATATGCATGTATGAAATTCTCAAAGAATTGATATACTAACATATTACAATGCAATAGTAGGGGTTAGAGAGATGGCTCAGCAGCCATGAGCATTTGTTGCTTTTGCAAATGCACCAGACACACATGTAGTGCATTTTCATAATGCAAGTAAAATATTCATACGCATGAAATAAAAATAAACAAGTCTACAAATATGTATTAAATTTCCTTCATTTCAGGGATGTTTCCCCGCAATCTACACAGCACTGCAGTAGGAGAAGAGCATGGGTTTCAGCAGGGTTTTTGGAGAATCAAATGGACAGCTTCAGATTTTGGTGACTCGAAGCTGACAGTCATCCTGTTTAGGGTCCATGGAAGCTGATGCAGAGACTTACTCTAACTGAAAGCCATGTGTTTGACAAGTTATTCTTCCCATAGCAACCTATAGATGCATTTGTAAGACTCCTGCTCAGGAAAGACAGAAGAAAAGATGAAGTAAGTGTAATATCCAAATATAATACAAAACCAGGAGGGAAGGAAGAAGAGAAGGAAAAAGAAAGGAGAGATGAAGAAGGAGGAGAAGAGAACGAGATAGGAGATGGAAAGAGAGCAAGGGGCAGAGGAATTTGTGTTGAGAAACAAACCTAGGGTTTCATAAAAGCTACCGAGTCTTAAAATATAGTTTAATATACAGAAATAGGGAGGGAAGTGAAATAATTCTATAACCAAACCCTAAAGATCAAAAGTTTATATGGAGCAAAGCAGGATCATGTTTGAACAACCTTACAGAAAGTTGCAAACTCAAGTCTCCTGTTACTCTCCGCCACTTTGAAACACACAGCTCTTTTGACATACCCAATGCTGTTATTTTGTGCCCCAGTCATTAGACCCTTTAATAACCAAAATGATCCACTCTCTAAAACAAAACCCACAGGGCTTTAGACAGAATTCATTTTCTGATTAGCGTTCCCCCAAGCTTTTCTTCACAAAATAAGGCCAAGTGCCTTTAAGTTTCTGGAATCTTCTTCATATCCCTTTTGAAAATGTAGAGTAAATATTATGTTGGCTCCTCTCTGCAGCCAATTAATGCATCCTCTTTGCCAATGTCATAAATATAACTTTTTTTCAACTTCTGCTTCTCTTATTGCATACATATGCTACTGATAATTACTTGTTTTTGAGTTCTTAGCCACTTGGGCATGGAAAGACATCTGAGGTTTAAATGTTAGGACTATTACATTATTACATGCCTGACTTCATAAAAGAATAGGCTGTCACAACCACCACCACCCCCATTCTATGTACTAAAGTCCTACTCAACAAAGCAATCTGTTTACTATAGTGGAACCCTAAAACAACCACACACTCTTGTAAGAAAAGTCAAGGCAAGCACCACGGAGCCCTCCCTGCAATCAATTACCTGAACCTTCTGTATGGTGGCATTTTAGGGAACTCTTTGCTTTTATTTTCTCTGCTCAGATGTTTAGGCCTGCAGACAAGGAACTGAGGGAGGTCTTGGGCAGGCGTAGAGTAAATAATAGTAATGATCCTCCTTCGAAGTCTAAAAGACAAGAGCCAGAGATTCTGATGTCCTGGTTGTGTTCAGTCACGATCCCTTTTGATAGGCTACGTAAGAAAACAGAATATAGAGTTTGTGGTTAAAGTGAAAACACGGCTTCTTTTAGAAGAGCACCTGAAAGGATGGGGAGATAGCTCAGTCAGTAAAATGCTTGTCTTGCAAGCTCGAGACCTTGACTTTGATTCCCAGGACCCAAGGAAGATGTCAGAGACAGGAGGGGCTCTGGAACTCACTGGCCAGAAGTCAAGCCAATTCAATGAGTACCAGGAAAAGGTGAGAGAACCTGTCTCCAAAAAAGCAAGAGAAATGACCCCTAAAGGAGTGACATAGAAGGTTGACATCTGAACCCTGCCCCCTCCCCACACACACACAAAAACATGTGCACAGGCACACCCATAAACATATGATACACTAAGTTACCATGCACCCAAATTAAACAAAATAATGAAATGAAACAAAAAATAAAAATGAGCACTTGAGATCAGAAATTCAAGGCCCATTACCCTACAAAATTCAAGGAATTTTGAAGAGAATCAGCTAGCTCATCGAGCCTACATGAAGCCTGGTTAGGCTGTTCTCATTGCCATATGCATATACTTGCTCTATGTAACGTGCTACCATTACAGCTAAATGAAATTGTCCCTAACAAGAATGACAAGAGTAATAAGATTTAGTTTTCTGACCTATCCCAGGCCCTCACATGGTCAAGGAACTGATGGGTTCATTCCCTAAACCTAAATTGTGTCAGGGTATTATTAGATTCATTTGGTCAACCAGGCTTTAACTGGGAGACATTTTATTATTAATCTGGTTTTGTCTTTGCAACAATAGTATTTTGCTTAATGCATAAGGAAAGCGCAAAGGAGGAAGCCACAGGAAATAAACTCAAATCTTCCTAATTTAGATTTATTGAGAAGTCTAAATAGGCTTTTCTGAAGTCTGAGTTATAAAATTTTGAAGGCATTATTTACTGCTAATTATATTCATTTGAACTGTCATAAATTATGGCTGAGTAGAGGCTCTCTGGGTGATACATGCATATTTGCTTTACACAGAATTTCCATTAATGGCTCAAATATGAGGATGTTCTAAGACAGCTGTCACATTAGTGTTCTTAACCCAGTACAAGTCTGTGGTCAAACCAGTTGCCGTGCTGGTTTGCTTAGAAAATGTAATTTTGCCCTGCTTAGACCAAGCTGCCTACCAGCCTGGCTCCTGTCTAAGTCATTGACATTGATTAAGTAACAGTGACATCTCTGTCTTAATAGCAAAATTGGTTTGGCTAGAGAGCATATTTGGGTGAAGTGCCTAACCACACAGCTTGCCTGCCTTACCCTCAAAGATTGCAACAGCATTTTTGGCTACAGCACTGACCAGCAGAAAAAGATTATAAACCATAGATATCCATTTAAAGGTTGATTTTATTATTTGTGTGTGTGTGTGTGTGTGTGTGTGTGTGTGTACAGATATGTGTAGCTGTGCAGAGGTGCCACTGGAGGTCAGAAGAGGGGGACTGGAGTTACAGTCAGTTGTGAGTCACCTGATGTGAGTGATGGGAAATGAACTGGAGTCCTTTGGAAGAGCAGCAGGTGTTCTTCACCAGTGAGCTGTCTCTCCAGCCACCCTATGTATCATCTTGAATGTTCCAAAATGCACGCTGTGCAAAGCAAAGGGAAACAGGTAAAACCAATGTTAAGGGTTGATTTGTTTTCCCCTGACCCAACATATCCAAAAGACTATTATTTTGCTCTAAAACCAACACTATTATTGAGCACTGGATATCTTTGTGGCTGTTACTCATGGCTTCATCTCTTGAATGGGATCACACGGTTAAACATAACTTGTCCTTAAAATTATATACATGTCCAATTTTGAACTTGATGTTCTGGAATTATTAAAAAAAAACAAAAAACAAAAAACAAAACAAAGAGCAAAAGAAGATGTGTTTGGGCCAGATTTATTAACAAGGAGCTTCCTAGACTGGCCCCTCACTCCCTGAGCAGTCATTGCTCGCCCCACCCCCACTCCCATTCATCTCTGCTCCACTTTCTCCTGAACTTGACCTTCCCACGGGGCTGGTTAATTAATGTTTCTTGAGTTGTCGGAGAGTCCAGTGCATGCATGCTTGCTTCTGTCTCTATCCTTGTTTTTCTTACCAGAGCTATTTTCCCAACATTTCTCTCTTGTGAGGCCTTTCTCTTCCTCCAAGGATTGCTCTAGAAACTCAACCACAGCTCCCAAAGCTATGCATGCTACCGAATCCAGCACATGGCCCTGAGACATTTGAGCGTTGATATTTACAGCTTTTCAAACTGCCTTTTATTGTAGATGCTCAAGTTGTACAATGATGAGAACCATACCTTGGTTGTTTGTTTTGATGCTTTTTTTTTTAATTTTTATTTTTTTAAGCCTCGCCTGCCATTTCTTAGCACATTGCTTGGCTCATTGAAAGTGCTTGCTAAATTTTGTTTGATGAATAATGAATGAACTGATGGCATAGGAATACACAAACTCTGGAACTCAACCTAACCATCTTCTCTCCTGCCCTGAACCTGATTTGGGGCTGCAAGTTGACAGTGTGGGGATCCTGATACCTCCTAAAAAACACTGGTCAGCGAAGGTTCTTGTTTGCTGTTGTGAAATAACCCTGTTTGAAACTACAGCCTCCTACCCTACACTGTTAAAAAGCGACTCCTATGGGAATACAGGAGCAAATTATAACTCCCGGGGTTAGTGGAATTCTTGAGCTCCTTAGAAGGAGAGGGTTTGGAGCCGCTCACCTCGTTTTGCTTCTTGGGATATTGCAAATGTAATTGGATAGAAAATAATGCATCAAATTTGCTTTTTCTTTTTGTAATTGGAACCTCTACTATCTAGTCTCAGGTCTATCTCTTCATCTCTATTGCATCTATCCTATCGTTAAGTTTGTCCATCCTCAATTGGAAACAGGGTGTCTTCTTTGTCTCTGTGTCTACTCTCTGCTTCCTTCCTTCTCCACGAACATCCGTCGGTTCCTGACCTTCATTCGATGCTTACCAACCTTCTAAGAAATTAATCTCTATCCACCTCACACCAGTCAGAATGGCTAAGATCAAAAATTCAGGTGACAGCAGATTCTGGTGTGGATGTGGAGAAAGAGGAACACTCCTCCATTGTTGGTGGGATTGCAGGCTTGTACAACCACTCTGGGAATCAGTCTGGCGGTTCCTCAGAAAATTGGACATAGTACTACCGGAGGATCCAGCAATACCTCTCCTGGGCATATATCCAGAAGATGCCCCAACTGGTAAGAAGGACACATGCTCCACTATGTTCATAGCAGCCTTATTTATAATAGCCAGAAGCTGGAAAGAACCCAGATGCCCCTCAACAGAGGAATGGATACAGAAAATGTGGTACATCTACACAATGGAGTACTACTCAGCTATTAAAAAGAATGAATTTATGAAATTCCTAACCAAATGGATGGACCTGGAGGGCATCATCCTGAATGAGGTAACACATTCACAAAGGAACTCACACAATATGTACTCACTGATAAGTGGATATTAGCCCAAAACCTAGGATACCCAAGATATAAGACATAATTTGCTAAACACATGAAACTCAAGAAGAATGAAGACTGAAGTGTGGACACTATGCCCCTCCTTAGAAGTGGTAACAAAATACCCATGGAAGGAGTTACAGAGACAAAGTTTGGAGCTGAGACAAAAGGATGGACCATCTAGAGACTGCCATATCCAGGGATCCACCCCATAATCAGCATCCAAACACTGACACCATTGCATATACTAGCAAGATTTTATCGAAAGGACCCAGATGTAGCTGTCTCTTGTGAGACTATGCCGGGGCCTAGCAAACACAGAAGTGGATGCTCACAGTCAGCTAATGGATGGATCACAGGGCTCCCAATGGAGGAGCTAGAGAAAGTACCCAAGGAGCTAAAGGGATCTGCAACTCTATAGGTGGAACAACATTATGAACTAACCAGTACCCTGGAGCTCTTGACTCTAGCTGCATATGTATCAAAAGATGGCCTAGTCGGCCATCACTGGAAAGAGAGGACCATTGGACACGCAAACTGTATATGCTCCAGTACAGGGGAACGCCAGGGCCAAAAAAAAAAAAAAATGGGAATGAGTGGGTAGGGAAGTGGGGGGGAGGGTATGGGGGACTTTTGGGATAGCATTGGAAATGTAATTGAGGAAAATATGTAATAAAAATAAATTTAAAAAAGAAATTAATCTCTAATTTCTCCCAATTAAAAACTACTTCTTCCCTTTTCGAGCTCCCTGCGATATGTACTGCCATTGCAAGCAAACTTACATCTACTCTGGGTTGGTTGCATGTGAGACTATAGCCTCTCCTTTTTATTTCCCACTCTGCATTGTGACTCTGAATATGCAGCCATGATGGCATTGTCATACCACATCAGACAGCCTATCACACTGCTGTACACACAGTAGTCATTCAAATAGTATTTCCTAGAGAAAAAGATCATCAGTTTTTCTTATGCCCAGAGAAATATGACTGTATTACAAAAGGCTTCTGGGAGATTTTTCCAAGAATAAACAGAAACTAATTCTTAATCTAAACTTTACATCAATACCACTTTTAAAATATCTGAAATAAGAAGGTTCCACTACAATCAATAGTGTCTTCCAAAAGATGAATTTTTCTTCCACCCTTAACTGCCTAAATTTATTTATTATGAATAACATGGTTATTAAACTCAGCATCTAGAAGCTGCATGGTCTTTGATCCAATACAAAGTCCCTTTGATATTGTGACAGTTATTTTTGGTTGCCAATTTTATTATATCTGGAATTAACTCAAACCCAGGCTACTAAGTATTACTGTGAGGGTTTTTTTCCCAATCATTTGGCTCATTTGAGGCAGGAGGTCTGAACCATCTTTCTATTAGCAGCCTTTATAATGGACGTGGCAGAAGGAAATGCTTGCTTTTTGCCTGATCGCCCTCACTCTTGATGGCAAGTTTATTTGTTCACTGACATTCAAGCCTTCTTCTTGGATATTCTGGTGTATGCTTGAAGACGACCTGAAACATACAGCCTCATAAACCAAAAGACTATTGTATTCCTGGACTATCAGGAGACAGCCATTTTGGCAGTAGTTTGACCATAGCCTGAAATAAATCCCACACATAGATAAACTGACTAATACAGGTACAGTTTTATTATCTGTCAAATTAAAGAACTGAATCCTTTTTTAACAACCTCTTGAAGATAGAAAAATCCAAAAAATAATTATTTATTGTTGATTATCTAACTTTTAGCCTATGTTAAAACAGGCAGGATAGATATATTGCTTTACATCAGTATAAATTCATTTGATGTCTGTACTAGCTGGTTTTGTGTGTTAACTTGACACAAGCTGGAGTTATCACAGAGAATGGAGCCTCCCTTGAGAAAATGCCTCTATGAAATCCAGCTGTAAGGAATTTTCTAACTAGTGATCAAGGGTTGGAGGGCCCATTGTGGGTGGTACCATCCCTGGATTGGTAGTCCTGGGTTCTATAAGAAAGCAAGCTGAGCAAACCAGGGGAAGCAAGTCAGTAAGTAACATCCCTCCATGGCCTCTGCATCAGCTCCTGCTTCCTGACCTGCTTGAGTTCCAGTCCTGCCTTCCTTTGGTGATGAACAGCAATGTGGAAGTATAAGCTGAATAAACCCTTTCCTCCCCAACTTGCTTCTTGGTCATGATGCTTGTGCAGGAATAGAAACCCTGACTAAGACAATGCCAGTGGGATGGTGAGAAGATGTAACAGATAAAAGTTCTTTTTGAAGAAGCCTGGTATCCCCTGTCTTTGATTTCCAGAACCCATGAGAGAAGGAGAATACTGACTCTCAAAAGCTGTCTGCCTTGGAACATACACAGACACCAACAGTAATAATAAAATAAATCAGTTTTAATGGATAGTTACATTTAAATTGAGTGCACGGAGAGGGTTCATGAATCCACATCTAAATTTGCAGCAGTTCAACATTGCCAGGCACACAGTGCTATCTTAGTCTTGAATGGAGGAAATTTATTTCTGTATAATGGAAGTCTGGGCTGAGTTTTCACGGTAGCATTCATGGATGCATTGTTAAATATGAAGATAGAAATTTTCTAGGTTGGCTGAAAGTGGATTATCAGACACTGTTCCTCTGAGAGATGGCTTCCCACAGGATTAGGAGACTTCTGAATGTGAGTCTGGAATTTTTGTGAAAAATCAGAGTATAGAAAGAATGGTGATAAATACAAGACATTGCCGAAATATTAGACTCGAGCTTTACATTTTAATTTATTGACAGTTCTTTTGAGAACTGTAGTTGGTTTATCACTGAATAATATTTTACATTCACTTTATGCTTTCCAGAGACCGTATGCAAAGCAAAGCCCTATCTCTCTTGGACCTCTGTGAAAATCTACTGAAAGAAAGAGGAGATGCGATCTACATCATGTGAATACAATGATCTCTAATGAAAACATTTTTTCCTGGAGACCTGAACTGGGTACTAACTTGCAAAACTGTGATGCAGCAGTACTTGGTAATCCCTAATCGATCAGCCTTGTAAAGACTTTGACTTTGGGGTTTAACTGCTTCTGCCCTTTCCTGAATGGCAGGGGACTGATTACAAGTGGAATGGGTCTCTGCCACGCAGGAACAACTACATGGATGCCCAGACAGAAGACAAGCCCTTCTCATTCTGCCTATGTAACTTACATTTTTCTTCTTCTTCAGAAGGGAAATAAGTCTTTTTGTTGTTGCTGTTGTTGTTTCCTTTTTCCTTAATTCAATCCCTGATAGCCCAAGGCTGTTTGTGTGTAGGCCTAGTTGAGGCCTTGGGGAATTATCATTATTATCAGTCATGACGTTAATGGGCTGTCATTGTTGGCTGAAGTGGACTCTTTCTAGATGCTTTGTTTATTCGGCTAACAAAAAAGGCAGCTTGGAATTAGAAAAGGAACCGTGCCAACCAATTAATCCATAACTCTGTTGGATGCTTTGGGGACTTTCTAACATTTCTTTTATTGAATTTTTATTTAAGTGCAGTATCTTTTTTGTTGTTGTTGTTGTTCTAAAATTTCATTCTGGAGAGTTTTTTTTTTATTACATGCCATTTCTGCAGGAGGCACATTGAGCCACTGAGACCATCTGAGTAAATACCACGTGTTTTAAAATATTTATCAATAATGAGGCTACCAGCTCACACATTCCATGAAAATACCAGTTCCAGAAAGTCAAATCATGGCTTTAAAAAGATATCAAATTTTTTTTTTTGCCTTACACATTTATATTACAAATGCTTTTTTTGGGACAACATATCAAAGTAGTTATTCCTCAAATAATAGCAGTACTAAGGGCCCTGTGGTCAGTAAGCTGAAATACAGGTAAATCTACATTATAAATATGAAGATTATTGAAAGGTTTATTTTTATTACTTTTAATGATTTGTGGAGGCCAAAAGCATAGGATGTCCCCAGGGCTACTGTTATAGGCAGTTGTGAGCCACCTGATATAGGTACTGCAAATTTAATTCCAGTCCTCTGCAAGAGCAATCTGTGCTCTGAATTTCTGAGGCTTCTCTACAGGCCCCAGAAAATTTTAAAATGCTATTCTAATGGACTACATAGGAAAACTTCCTGGAGAAACACAATCAAGGTTATCCACTTAGCTAACACACACACACACACACACACACACACACAGAGAGAGAGAGAGAGAGAGAGAGAGAGAGAGAGAGAGAGAGAGAAAGAGAGAGAGAGAGAGAAGATCTCACTATATAATCCTAGCTGGTCTAGAGCTCACTATGAAGATCAAGCTTGCCCCAAACTCACAGAATCCATCAGCCTCTGCTTCACAAGTGTTGAAATTAAAGGTATGCACCATGATCTCTTTTCTCTGGTATATTTTAATTTGTGTGTGTGCATACTTGTGTGTGCATATGTGTGTGTGTGTACACACACACTACATGGGTGAAAGTGCCCCAGGAGGTCAGAAAAGGTGTTGAGCTCCCTGAAGCTGGAGTTACAGGTATTGTAAGCTCCCCAGTGTAGGTGATGTGAACTGAATTCAGGCTCGTCTGCTTTGTAGAAAGCTGCTAACTTTGGTCCTGACCTTTTCCTTACCCATGTTTTCTCTGGATAATCTTAGTCAGCCCCACCCTTTTATATTATACACCATGCTTTTTAAAAGCTCCATCTTGACCAGCAAGCCCCAAGGATCCACCTGCCTCTGTCCCAGACTATAGATACATTCTGTCTTTCCTGGCTTAAAAGAAAAAAAAAGGTATGTGTATGGGTATTTTATCTAAATATATTTCTGTGCACCGAGTGAGTGTCTGGTGTCTGTATCAGATTCTCTGGAAATGGAGGTGCAGAGATTTGTGAGCCTGCATGTGGGTGCTGGGACCCATCCCGGGCCCTCTGGCAGAGCTCTTTTTGGAGCTCTTGACTGCTGAACCATCTCTCCAGCCTATCATCTTAGACTTCTTACATCCTGTTAAAAGGATCTCAGAATGTCAGTCCAGTTTGGTTGACTGATAGAAAATATGAACCCATTCTTAACTGCCTAGACACACACACACACACACACACACACACACACACACACACTCACACAAAAACAGGAATGCATGTATGCATGCTGGCACAGGCATTCAACAAATATCACTGCATGGTTTTTCCAGAGAATTTTACCTTGAAATCTTTTCTAAGTGTTATATGAAAAGATTGGTTATGGACAATACATGTGGATAGAATATACATTCTATCCATTTCTTTGAATAACCTAGGTTCACTCTTACACCAAAGCAAGTCATTAGAAATCTGTCTCCTAGGCTTACAGTGATTCACATCTAAAAAGGCATTTTATTAAATTTTCCATTGGCAACATGCCCGTGTTAGCTTTGAGGGTATAGATAGAATCATCACAAACAATGGAACTGTGGGATAATAGAACAATGTCACTCTGTTTAGCTATGGATCAAGGGGGCTGCTGAAAGTCTAACTGGCTTCCTATATCCCTCCATGTCCTCTCTGGGGTCTTAGAAACTCCATATTTCAATAGCACTTCCCTTCATTTGCTTTGTTTTGTGTCTATGAGACTTTTGTTTTGTTTTAACCTTAAAAACATTTGGTCCCTTTAAAGACTTGTCTTCCTTCTTCTAACTGGTGAGTCTCCATTTTGGTTTGAAAACTAAGACCCCGAAATGTAACCCAGTTCTTCACAAGGGTACAAATTTAGTTCAAATATGTCATTATATCAGACATGTGAACATGGAAGGGGGAAATACATGGGGCCTCTCTCCTAGACAAAGAATTATAAGCAACTAATAACTGCAGGGAGATGGAGAATTATTGGCCTGTCCCAGTGATGAACCCCTTTATTGGTTGTTTAATGATGAGCAGTCCTGAAACCATATAGACAGAACAAAAACAGACTCAACAGAATGTGTGTGTGTGTGTGTGTGTGTGTGTGTGTGTAAAACAATACTAATCAAAGAAAAGAAGGCTTACAACTTGACACTGAAGGGGCTGGAAGAAAGAGCTAGAAGTCGAAAATAATGGGTGGGGCAGAAGAAATATAATTCTAATTCAACTAAAATAAACAAAGACTAGTCAGGGATTTTGTATGCTAACTAAGTCTACCTTTTTACTTTTAAATATTATTTTCACCGTGTCTCTTTACCATGATAGTCTGGCTTATTTAAATTTGCATTTCATTTATTTTCTCCTTAGGCTTGTTAAATAAATCTTAGAGGCAAAATGGACAATAAAAGAAAAGCCTATAATGTTGATCCAAACCAGAAAGGCTATGGATCTAAGGCTTCAGTAACAATTAAGATGGAGATGGAAATTAATCTCCAAGAATTAAAAGCAGTGTAAGAGACTGAATCCTAAAGACTGACCCCACCGTTCCTTCTTTCCAAAGGTGAAACCTGACACTCTTAGACCCTACCATGTGATCAGTGTCTCAGCTTGAAGGATATGCCAACTAAGTAGAAAGGCATGAAGAGAGCCATCCTCTATGCCTGCACTGCCCCACTTGATTCTTGGTCTTCTTACACACCCTACGCTGCTTCCCTGTCGGTTTAAGACTAAATCAAATCGCATGCACCTGAGACAAGTCTTTACTCCCTCTGCTCTCATGTAGCTCCTACAGTCAATGTCCTCCTGGTACTCCGTACCCCTTTATCATTCATCACTGGGAATCAGTCTGCTGTAGCACCTGTAAGATGCTTGCTTGGTTCGTTGGTTTTCCCCTTAAAGGTATCTGAATCTGCCCAGAAGGTATTGGTCCCAAGAAAAGCACTCAGCCAAAGATAAATGGAAATGTGGTGGGTTGGCATCCTAGTTTCTTCTATTTATGCATGGAATAGCTCTGATTCCTAGTCAAGTTATCTACTGGGACCAAGCTCCGGTTGTCTGCACTTAGCCTACTCACTGATCTATCATGTACTGAACTCCATGATTCTTAGAAAAAAATCTAGCAGTGCCTCCTAAGTAAACTGCTCACATCGGCTAGGGTGCATGTCAGTAGTAGCGAAACTGATGCTAATAATTGTAAGGTGCTTACTAGCCATACAAAGTTCCTCTGCTGTGTTTTCTTTATGGACACTTTTGCATATGAATTAATATAGAGTCATCTGGACTAAACAACTAGTTCAATAGGTAAAGTTCTTGTCACATACAAAAATATGAAGCCTGAGTTTAGATTCCCAAAATCCACTTAGATAAATTTATAGACAGAAGATGTTCCAACTGGTAAGAAGGACACATGCTCCACTATGTTCATAGCAGCCTTCTTTATAATAGCCAGAATCTGGAAAGAGCCCAGATGTCCCTCAATAGAGGAATGGATACAGAAAATGTGGTACATTTACACAATGGAGTACTACTCAGCTATTAAAAAGAATGAATTTATGAAATTCCTAGGCAAATGGATGGACCTGGAGGACATCATCCTGAGTGAGGTAACCCAATCACAAAAGAACTCACATGATATGTACTTACTGATTAGCCCAGAAACTTAGAATACCCAAGATACAATTTGCAAAACACATGAAACTCAAGAAGAACGAAGACCAAAGTATGGACACTTTGCCCCTTCTTAGAATTGGGAACAAAACACCCATGGAAGGAGTTACAGAGACAAAGTTTGGAGCCGAGACAAAAGGATGGACCATCTAGAGACTGCCATACCCGGGGATCCATCCCATAATCAGCCTCCAAACGCTGAGACCATTGCATACACCAGCAGGATTTTGCTGAAAGGACCCTGATATAGCTGTCTCTTGTGAGGCTCTGCCAGTGCCTGGCAAATAAAGAAGTGGATGCTCACAGTCAGCTATTGGATGGATTACAGGTCCCCCAATGGAGGAGCTAGAGAAAGCACCCAAGGAGCTAAAGGGGTCTGCAACCCTATAGGTTGCAATATGAACAATATGAACTAACCAGTACCCCGGAGCTCTTGACTCTAGCTGCATATGTATCAAAAGATGGCCTAGTCGGCCATCATTGGGAAGAGAGGCTCCTTGGTCTTGCAAATTTTATATGCCTCAGTACGGGGGAACGCCAGGGCCAAGAAGTGGGAGTGGGTGGGTAGGAAAGTTGTGGGGAGGAGGGTCTGGGGAACTTTTGGGATAGCATTTAAAATGTAAATGAAGAAAATACCTAATTAAAAAGAAATAAATTATTAAAAAAAATCAGAAGTATAAATCTATAGATGCAGTAAAACATGACATAATAAATAAAGAGACTGCTTAGAAGAAAAAAATTTATAGAGAGATGAAAGATGATAGATAGATGGATGGATAGAGAGATGATAGATATAGATAGATGATAAAGATAGATGAAATACAGATTGATGATAGATAAATGACAGACACATAGATACATATGTAGATAATAGACACATATATTCATATACACATACATACAAACATACATACACACATACATATATAGATGATAGATGCATAGATATCACAGCTTATCCATTCTTCTTGTGATAGATACCAAGGCTGATTTCATAACTTGGTTATTGTAGTTAGTATTAAAATAAACATGGATTTTTAGCGATCTGTTGGAATAGTGACTTAGGTTTTTGTTGTTGTTGTTGTTGTTGTTGTTGTTGTTTTGAGTTTTCCCGCAAGTGGCATTGCTGGATCATAAGGAATCCATTTGATAAGCAAACTTCAAAAATAATTCTCACATTTTCTCTTGTTTTCTAAATGTATTGCTTGCCACAAAATATTTTTATTCTTTCATATAATTATGTTTTATTTTTCTTTCATGTGGCCAAAACCATGTATTTTTGTATGATTCCTGTCCTTGAAATCAGATTTAGAAAGGACTTTTCATCTCAAAATTTATATAAGTATTGCCTTGCAATATCAGTTTAGTTATTTTGTAGCTTCATGTTTACAGTAAAAAAAAAAAATCAGAAGTTAGGTAAAATATGAGAACTAAATTTAAACCTTAAAAAGATAATTCAAAATTCTTCACTAAGTTAAAATTTTAGTATCGAAACTTTAACAATTTTTTAATGTCCATTGCTAAAAGCATCACTTTTTTTTACTCCTCTGAATACTGTCTTTATGATATAATAACTTTTATAGATCAGTTATTTTGAGAATGTTTATTTGCTTATTTTGAGACATGGAGAAAAACTGTCCAGCCTGGGTTCAAATTTAAGATCTCCTTGCCTCAGTCTCTTGTGTAGCTGGAGTTACAGGTATGCACCACTATGTCCAGTCTTTTCAACCGTACTATGAAATATAGATTTCTACCACCCTTACCTGCAGCTTTCAGTCCATCTTCTTGAAACCCCCTGTGACACATATATTAGAGGCATTCAATCTAAGGCAGATTGGATATACACTTTTTTTCATTTCTTGCCTGTATATGCATTTTTAAAATTATTATAAAATGTGCCAGCATCATAGCATCTTAGCTCAATGAGGCAAATGTGAATTCAATAAGACACCAGAGCCCACTGTCTGATGCACTGCCCAACTCTTCCCTTGTTTGGGTCACAGATTTTACCTGAATCAGCTCTTCCTCCTCTGTTTTTTCTTTCTCTCTGTCTTTCTCCTCCTCATCTGCCTTAACCATGACACACCTGTCATTTCCCACATACATCTGAATTCTCATGTCTGTACTTTTCCTTCCACATTCCCACCTGTACTGCGCCCCTTCCATAGTTCCAGTGCGCAGCTCTTGTTCACAGCAAGTAGTGACAAAGGAAATCAGAAAAAAATGTAGAGGTAACTTCATATACTCCAGGATTAAGAACTTTAGACAGCCCCTAGATCTTTCTATATGCTCATGAGAACTCCAAGTAGCAAGCCAGGCTGACTTGTTGAAGTGAATATATACAGGCAACCAGGTTTCCTTGTTCTTAGACAACATGTCTGCCATGCAATCCCAGCTGCTCCTCTGATGATTAGAAAGGTGATTAGAATTAACATATCTGAAAATAAGCTTTGATAAAGCTTATTTCACCCTAAGCAAGAACACTGTCGCATCTTTTTATGTAAGACCTTGAAAACCAAATGAGCTTGTGGAGTCAACCTGGCTTCCTCTAGCAAATAGATCCTTCAACACAGTCAAGTAATTCTTCATTACACATAGGAGGAAACCTCGGGGCAAGCTAATTCTAGAGAATTAGCAATGGACCCTAGGTAAACATACATAGCATTTATGGTACCATAGCTAAACACAGAGAAGGTTATGGTACAGATTCTGCTTTAAACACATGATTTGTATGATCTCACCAAACTCTTCCTTCAGCCCTATGTAGCAGGGCTTTTATTTTACTTCACAAGGATATAGCAACAGCACAATGAGGTGTAGAAACCTACTAGTGGTCTCAGGAGATAAGAACAGCAGGGCTAGCTTTTGGTCCAAGATAGCAGTACTAACTACTCCTTATATTACCTCCAAGGCATGGCAATATAGTCGAACTCCATCTTTGGGCATCACTACCTGGGTCCAAGTTTCACTTAACTGCCCATCAAATGAACAAAACTGTGTACAGTTTACATACAAAAGGGAAGAGTAGCTATTCTTCCTTCTTAGGAATAGCAGAAGAATGAAATGTGATAGCTAAACAGAACACATTACGTTTGTTAAATAAAAAAAAATACTGACCACATAAGATTTGTTTATGACCACTTCAATACTAAGGAAAACACACACCCATAAACTAAAGACGTTTCCAGTCCATTTCCCAGATGGGAATGTTTGACTCACTGTGGTGAGCACTGGAACTGGGCAGCATTGGTTTTGGTTTTCTCAGAATCCTTACGGAGGAAGGAGAGAGAGAGAGAGAGAGAGAGAGAGAGAGAGAGAGAGAGAGAGAGAGAGAGAGAGAGAGAGAGAGAGAGAGAGAGGATAAGCCAGATCTCCTAGAGGAAGCTTCTTGGTTCTTCTAGCACAAAGAGGAAAAAAGTCTTTAGGCCAATGGCCACAATTTTCTGATCTGTCTTTTGCTGATTGCTGCAGTAGTTTGAATTTATATCATTAATGCTCTCCAGGATACATTGTCATCTTAGAATGCAGAGAGAAGAAATCATACATGTGCATTCTAACAATACAATCATGGAAGCAATTTATTTTGAACATTAGTTTGGAGTGGGGCCTTTATGCAGCCAGAGATTTAATAAATACATGGATATGAGACTGCATTTTTCACTTAGGTTCATCAAACACAGAGAGATTTCCCATTATGGAGAGAGAAGGTTTGGAATCAGGCTGGGGTTTTCCTTGCAGAGATTAAAAAGACAGATGGCAAGGTGCTGTGCTCAGGGAGGGAAAGGCCTTTGTAATCAAGAAATTAGGATTTGTTCCTTGGTCTTCCATTTAGGTTCAGCCTCTGTATGCAGGGTCATTTTATTTCCAACCAAAAAAATTACTCTTTCCATTTCCTGTGGATCATGAAGCCAGAGTTACCAAGTCTGAGAGTCTCGGAGAAAATACTCACTTCCGGAAATTGAAACATCTACTTTCTCAGTGTGTAATTCCATTCCCTGCATGCATGCATGCGAGTATACGTACTTTTGGTAGGTAGCAGCACCTCTGCAGCATTGACAGTTCAATCCTAGAACGTGCCATAGAGTAGCCTTCAACCACCTTAACAGCCTTGGGTGCTGTGTCATCCAGATGCTGGCGGCTCACTTGTCTAACTGGCCTGCTCTGTTGTGAGTGTATAGAAATCTGATCACAAACTCAGTTCTTTTCCATCCAGTTACCTGGAGGATTCTACTTTTATTTGTATATTTACTTGGGAAGCCCAGAATGTTGGGGGTAAAAGTCTCAATGGTGTGATCATTCCTGAGGTCAGGAATGAAGAAACCCCACCATCTTGCAATTATGAGAATTATTTTAAGAGCTTATTTGGCACAAAGAAAAGAAGGAATGTGAGTGTCTGAAAATATGCCTTGTTGGAAGGTGACTACTTTATTTCTAGGGATTTACGTGTTGTTATTATTAAGTCATCTGTAATTGTGAATGAGACACAGTTTCCAACTTGAGTTACCAGTTCACTGGGATGGGGAAATAAACAGCTCCTGACCAGAAAAAAAAAATCAAAATCATGTAGAGAAATTAAAAAGCAAAAAACAAAAAACAACAACAACAAAAAAAACAAAAACAAAAAAAGAACAACAATGACAAAAAACACACCTCAAATGTCCAAGAAGTAAATAAAATAGTTTGTCCTAAGAAAAATGCCCATAGATATGCTAAAGAATTGTAGGTGTGGGGAGTAGATATGATCGATATACATTGTATAAATGTATAAAGGTAATCTATCAGGCATATAAAATATATCAAAATGATATAACTATTAAAATAAAAATGCCCTGTGTGTGTTCATTTACTCCAGATTTCTTGCGCTCAGCACTGTCCCTTGGTGAGTCAATCAGCAGTAACCAGGATGCTAGAGAAAGCTCTCCCAGTCTTTAGTGAATAAATCAGGATTTCACTCACACATGGTACCAGGATGAATAACATTAATAAAGAGTTTTGAAGAATGGCCACCTTACACCATCACAATTATTCCACCAAAAATAAAAAAAAAAATCTTGGACATATACTCAATATCAATCTCCAGTAACAACATGGGACAGAAATTTAAATTGCAGAATGTCATTCAAGTCTTGTGATACTAAGTAGAAAGATCTGTGGCTTTTCCACACATGGCCAACTCTTCAGATCCTCTGCTAAGAAGTAAAAATATAAACGCTTAGGGTATGTATTATGAGCTAATGTTTATCTCAACAACAACAGCAAGGCATGGAGTCCCGCGCCACTATCTCAAAGTGTGGTCTTATTTGGAAATAGGCTCTTTACAGGAACAAGCAACTTGGAACAGGAGAATGTGAGTCACAAAAGATAGACATTGAGGGAAAATGAGGAGGAGACATCTAAGATGATGGCTAGGTGAGATGGATGCCCAAACCAAGGGATGCCTAAGCACACATCCATCCAGGAGAGCAGCCTGGACTGCATCCATCCCTGGTACCTTCAAATCCAGACAGAACCTTGAACTTGGACCAAAGTGACCACTAGAACAGGGAGCCAAAAAAGTTCTCCAGTTGTGCCAGGCTACTCACTATGTACTACATGGCTACTCGGTGTGTAGTGCTTGGTTACTCAGTATTTGGTCTAAGTGACACTAGGAAATTAATGCAGAGCTTTCCTGGAATTCTTTCTGAAATTATTGAAGAAATGATGCTATGACCAGTCCCTCACAGGCTCACATTGTTTCTATGAAAAGTCCCTTACAGGTTCATGTGTTAAGTACTTGGTTCCTAGGTAGTGGCTATCTTTTTGGAAGTTCTGGACATTTTAGGAGGGGATCTAACTGGGGGAAGGAATTCACTAGGGCCATACCTTTAGGATGTTCTTTTGTCCTGGTATCTCCCCTCTCAGTTTCCCTTGCTTCCTGTTTGCCATGCTGTGAATAACTCTCCCATAGCTGCTGCTGCCATGAGGATCTTGTCTCACAACAGACCTCACATGAACACAGCCAAGCTCAGCTGTCCAACATCTCAAAAAACAAGAGCTATTCCTGAAAAAGCTATTCCTCCTACAATTCATTTTCCTCGCACATTCAGCAACACTAAAGTTAAGTAGGTGATAGAGGAGAGCTGAATGACTTCTGTGAGAAGATTGTTAGTTATTCTAGCACAACGAATCCTCTTTCAGAGATGGTCCAGAGGTCAAAGGTAGCATTTTTCACCATGCTGGATCAAGCCCCACTCTTGTTACAACTACAAGGAGACTCTCCCTAGTTTTACTTTGTAGTGTGGAAGAAGGAAAATTGAATACAAATGAAGCCCGCCCTGAGGTCTTTCACAAGTCAGTAGGTTCAGAGAGTGCTTAGTGGCTGCGGATCCCTGAATAAACCCATCTGATCTGAACATGATCAAAGCTTCATTCCCTATCTTTGGCCTACTATCCTCCATTTCCTCTCTTTTTCTGCCTTCTACTATGTCCCAGGGTATAGCAAGGGCTACCGAAGCTGTAGGTCCTTGGCTTGGATTAGATAATTTTCTAGAAGAATCAGAAGTTTATGTGTCTCTAAAGAACAGCATTATTTTCTCTTATAAAATGAGAATTGTGACTTTCCCCCCTTAGTTTGCAGAAAAACATTTACCAGCTTGCATTAGAGGTCCCTTCCTTCCTTCCTTCCTTCCTTCCTTCCTTCCTTCCTTCCTTCCTTCCTTCCTTCCTTCCTTCCTTCCTTTTTTCATTCTTTTCTTTCATTCTTTTCTTCTTACTTTCCTTTTTCTCTCCCTCCTCCTTCCCTTCTTCTCTCCCTCCCTCCCTCCCTCCCTCCCTCCCTCCCTCCCTCCCTCCCTCCCTCCCTCCCTCCCTTCTTTTGCTGTTTGTATGTTTTGAAACAAGGGTCTCCCTATGTAGCCCTGCCTGTGCTGAAGCTCACTGTGTATGTGGATCAGGCTGGCCTCAAACTCGCAGAGATCCATCTGCCTCTGCCTCCTGAGCGAAAGGTGTGCCCCCTCCTGGCTGAAGGTTTCTTTTGAATTCTGGATATTATTCTGGTTCTTACCACAGTGATATTTCCCCTAGTCATTGTCAAATTTCAATGAAATCAAGCTTTGTATCTAGAAGTGCTATATTCCTCAGTGCCCACAAGAACACTACAGCTTTACCTTATGATTGTCTATCAATATAGGGGAATTGAAGAAGCAAATTAGTTTAAATAATTGAGCAGTATAAAAACTACTTAATCCCAAATAATACCTGATGAAATTATTTTCCATGTTTAAATACTCGGTGAATAATATATGTTCATTTTTATATTTAATAAAGAATTGAGCTTAAATAATATTTATCATATAGACTATGAAATCTGAGACATTCAGTTTGAGTTTGAGAAACCTGAGATTGGAATGGTTTTATTTCATAGATTATGAGTCTGAGGTTTAATTCTTAAACCAATTTTCCTCTAAGTTTATGGTCAAATCCCTTTAGTTATATTCACTCTGCTGCTTAGTCTACAAAACAAAGCATTGGCTCCATGTATAGTGTTGCTCACCTTTAATGCCAACCTTTGTGAAGCAAAGCCAAGTTTGAGTTTGAGACCAGCTCAGTCTACAAAGTGAATTCTGAATCAATCCAAAGCTAGATAATGAGATTCTGTCACAAAGGGGAAAATAAGTAAAGATCATAATAATAGTAATAATTCTTCCTTAAGGGACTCTGAAAATGATCCAATATTATCTGTGGTTCATATAGCCACAAACCTGTGATGTAAAATACTGACAGAAGTTATACATTGCAAAAAGTCAAAACATCCAGTATGGAATTATAACATCTTCATTCAGTCCTTCTACCATGACAGGAATACTCCATACAGAATTCCTCACAAGTGGCTACTTTGTCACAGCTTGCATAGCCTGCATGATGTTAACAGGAAAATCCTTCCCATTACAGGAGGACCTGCTCTAAGATGTAATGACCTCAGCAACAAGAAAGCTATTTCCAAAGCCTGGAGTATACAGAATAGGTCTGGCATT
Source organism: Mus musculus (assembly GCF_000001635.26). Classification (NCBI taxonomy): domain Eukaryota; kingdom Metazoa; phylum Chordata; class Mammalia; order Rodentia; family Muridae; genus Mus; species Mus musculus. The sequence continues at coordinate 68,635,187 of NC_000084.6, read as the reverse complement.
TCTTCCATGTACTAATTCTTTGATTTTTTTTAAAGAGTCACACACACACACACACACACACACACACACACACACACACACACTGTAGCAAGTATCATTCTGTCTCTGATATGACAACCTATTTTTAAAATCCATAAAAAGTTTATGCTGCTCGTAAATGAAAATCAAATGAAGACTCAGCAGAGACTATAATGTGTTGAAGGTCACAGAGCTAATAGCTAATGATAGAAGAGCCAAGCTTTGGAGACAAGACCCTCAGATGTCTCAGGCCAGGCCTTTAATTATACTGTACTTCTGAATAATTTCTTTTTAGTCCTTTTCTTATTTTGAAACCTCCAAGACCTTTGTCAATCATTCTCTTCTATGAGGATTCTCTAAATGCATGTACTAGATTATCATAAACTCAAAGTAAACTACAGTGACCAATCCCATGTGTCAACAATTCCAGGCAATCTTACTGTATGCATCCCAGGGATGTTTCCTCCCTTCTTTTCCACCCAAAGACCACTGCATACCTCCTTCTCTCTGGAAGCCCATATGCTTCCTTCATCACCCCGCTGTCAGCAGAGGATCACGTCTCACACATGACTGACAAAGAGTTCCCTCGAGCTCCGTCCTGTACACATAAGAAACCCAGCCTCCCATCTCCCCTCCTGTCACATCTCCACACCACCCCTGCAGCTCACTTCTCCCGGATCACATCTTGGAATCTGTCTGTCTCCTACATTCTCATTCCTCCTCAGTTGATTTGCTTCCTTTCCACCAAAGCACAAGCAAGTACTAATATATCCCGGTTTAAGAACAGTGAGGGGCAGAGAGGAGGAAAAGAGAACGAAGGAGGAAAGGAGGGAAGGAGAAAAGGAGGAGGAGAGTTTTTGACCCACTCTACATTCCCAATAATTTGAAAGGGACAGTGACATTTCCCCATTTCCTGTCTGTCCAACTCCTTCCACTAAACATCGGTCCACAGCAGGCTGGTGCATGTTCGTACCGTCCTGTGCTGCTTCCATAATTTCTCCCATTTTCATTTTGCTTCATCCCTAGGAATCTCATAGATTCCAGAAGGCTGCATGCTGTTTGGATTTGGGTTTTATTTGCTGTTTGTTTTGCCTCATTACAATTTCATCTCATGGTTCAAGATTCATCCCAAATGCCCTTGCCTTGAAAAGCTCCTCCTCTGTTTCCAAACCCAAGTACAGTCTCACCACATCTTTGTCCCATTTTTCTCCTTGAAATGTCACACTCTGTAAGCATCCTGTTCATTTGTCACCTTGCATTTTTTCCCAGTGGAATAAGGAGCAAAAGTCTAACTTGTCTCTTAATAGGTGCCGCCAATGCCATGTAGCACCAATGACACACTCAATAAATGTTCACTGAATGAGTAAACCAAGTCGGTAGTCAAGCACACAGAATTTGTCCTAACCTCAGCCATTGCCTTAGAGACAACAAATTCACTATCAAGCATCATTCATTAAATTGATTGTAACCTGTAATTGAATGTACAATAGCTTTTAAAACACTGCCCCGTGTGCACAAGGCCTTAGTATGTTTTGAGTGACCCAAGAGTAGAAGGTTGGCACAGTTCCTCCCCCCTGCTAAGAAATAAAAAGACAAGAAGTATCCAGAAATTGTATGAATACTCTTGAAAGTTTGAACCTAGAGAATTGTAATTTTAAGCTCTTTTGGGACATAGAACAAGGATCTGTGATGAACAGCCACAGTAAACCGAAAGGCTATGGGAGCTGCTAAGACTACAGGATTCCTCAGGAGCTGAGAGCAAGCCTGTGTGAAGAAGGGTTTGAAATCAGGGCAGATTTTGAGCAAAACTGGGAAGAGTACATTAGATATTGTGAACCACACACACTAAGCAAAGGCCTGTCACAGCAACGATAAGCGACTGAGAATGGGCCAGGGTGTTTTTATGACATGTTTTTCCTTACCCACCTGTAGTCCAACCCACCCTTAGGCTCCACAGTAATTCCAAGTTCTCGGTGCTCCTTAGATTTTTAAACTAAATGCTAGAGATATTTAAGTAGACACTGAAAGACCGTCTCACTCAAGAATAAGCATACTCAGGCACAGTAAGGGCAAACTCTAAAAGGAAGCTTTCAGAAGCATTCTTAAGAGTTCAAAACCATTGTATTTCATTTAAGATGCTGTTATTTTGAAAAGGAAATCAGTGAATGAGAGATGATTATTGAGTGGTTCCAGCATCAGTGATCTGGGACAAGTGAGTCCAAAGAATGAAGCATCCTTAATGTAATTACACATCCATCGCTTGTGATGTATGACCATGTGAAGCTTTGTTAATCCCCAAACAGATACCTGCCGGGAGGACTGTGGCAACAGCTGTTTGGTCCACAAGAAATGAACCAAGTGAATTCAAAGTACTGAGGGCATTCAACTGCCGAATTCCCAGAGTCAGACCCTGTCCACTAAGCCCAAGATGTATTAGGAATTAAAGAGGATTCCATCCGAAGGTACATTTGTTTCCAGCATAAATCACCCTGCCAAGTCATTTGTTATTGTAATAACCTTTCTCAGCATTTCTATTATTGGAGAGGACTTCTTTTCAAATGAAAAATGACGTAGCTGATTACTTGCACGGGACTTGGCGTCACACTCATTTTGGCTGCTTCTTCCAGGCAAGGGAGAGGGCCAAGGGAAGGGCCTTTACATCCTTGCATGCATATCGATTAAAGTTAATGGAGTTCATGGGTTTATTATGCGTTGGGGAGTTAAGAAACAAGCCAGTAATGACGGACGGACGCTGTGCCAAGGTTCTCAGTAGATCCAAGAAAGCTTCAAGCTTTCAAGCACTAAAAATAGTTAAAACTATCTCAGAAGCTGTTTACATCCAGCAAGGGTAATTATATGAGCCTATAACTCTCTCCATCATATTAAGATACTTTAATAACCTATACTTTATTTATATCTAGCTGCTTAGTTTATTAGTGCTTATTATAGGATATGTTCTTAATTTTATGTTTTACAAAACAATTTGAATAATCAGAATTACTTTTGTGAATCTTCTTCCACTTGCAATAAGATGGTTGAATTATAAAAAGCCATTTTTCTAAACATGCTAACAGGTGCAAGAAAGATTGACAGAGCCAGACGAGAAAGTATTCTTAATGCAGGCTTTCCAAGATTTTAAATGGAATTTCTTTAATGAGTGCATATCATTTTTAACAGGCCCGATTTACTACTCAGGGGATGCTGAACATAAGATCTAAGAGTCTATTCTATTTAACAATAACCATAATCAGAATTATGCGATACATAGATTTGTACATAAATGAGAATCAGCCAGAATGAGAGATCAGTTATCCAAAACTGATTGGAAAGGAAGCTGATTGGATTGGCAGAAGATGGGAAGCCATGGAAAACAGCAATTTTGAAATATTGAAGATAAACTCAGCTTACAACAATAGGTGTGTAGGGGCCTGGGCCCATGAAGGTACAAGGAGGTATTAATTATTAAGTCATTCAGTGTGCATAAGACGGTGGCTTTGTCTCCATTGGCCTTGTTAATTCTACTATATCATCCTAGGCATTTGCTGTGTGGGAGCCTAGTGTTAAGTATACACAAAGACAGAAGGACAGGGACAGGCTGCACTCAGAGGAAGCCACCTTGTCCAGAGGACCAGCACCCATAAAAACCCAAGGAAGGACCTACCCTCCCTCTTGACTGGCATGTGGTATGGTTATTTTTTAGATTGCTCCATGTGAATCACCCAAATTCTTTCCAATTAGACTCTACAATCTTTCTAGCCAACCGGAGTGTTACCTGAATAAGGTTCTCAGAACTGAAGTCTGGGGCGAGGCCTCTAGGAAGTAAGTTGCCTTTAAGAAGTTCTGAACATAAATTGAATTACCAAGAATTCTATTCATTGAAAAACACATTATATTGCATCATGTCCTTTTCAAATAGAGTGAAACTTGCTTATATTAAATTTCTAGGAACCCAAGGAAAAAATTTGATATAGGATGGAATTTGATATACTCTAGAAATATTACATGTGCGTGTAATAGACCTGGATTTCCAATTTGATTGCTATACGCAGGGATTCAATACAGATGGGTTTAATATGGGGGTGGGGGGGGGAGGCAAGGTTTCATTGGATTTGCATTTGCATTTTTCGGGACATATACAGTATGTGTTTGCTCAAAGTAAAAATCGGATTTCTTCCTAAGACTGGGAAAGGTGACTGTCCATGGGAACAGGAATTCTTGGAGGAACTGGACCAGAGGAAAGCCGTGTGAGCACTCTGGCTTCTACTTCACTCCTCTTTAATATTAATTGAGCTGACTGGAGTTTCAACTACTGAATTCTGGCCTGCCATCTTTCTCTCTTCCCCAGACCAGTAATTTTTTAGCTTATAACCTCTCTATTCCTTCCCTTCACTTAGCATTTTAATATCCACTGAGAAGGAGCACTGAGAAGGGAATGGCCAAACCTTTCAACATGTGAAGACATTTTCTGTTACTAAGAAAGCCTCACCTTGGAAAAATCTTAAAAATCACAAAAGGTAGCAACTGCTACAACATGAAAATGGATCATTGTTCTAACATGTAAATAGTCATCTCTTTCCATCAATATTATACAAATTACTGTACAGCTGGGCAAATGTTTTATTGTCTAACATTTTTCTCTTAAATTGTGAGCCTATCCTTATTCTCTTTATTTGGACTTGGGTTGGAGGGAACCTGCGTTCATTTTTGATCCTCTTTCACCATGGAAGACCACACAGATATTCTATGGCATTACCATTCTTCTTAAAATTATATTTATTTTCTACTGACACATAAAAGCAAAATGTATGTCCATCAGTGGGGAAGTGGGTGTTTTGATACATGTATTCAATGTGCAGTGTTTGGGTCGGTTAACTATGTTATCTCCTCAAAGATTGGGTGTTTCCTCCTCAATGACTCCCTAAGTCTTTTCTTCTAGGTTTCTAGAATGCTCAGCATATCACTGTCCACTCTGTTCCCTGTAGGGTATGACGTCACAGCAGGGCTTCTTGCTGCCATCATTCCAATCATCAATCTTTGGCATTTATTACACTGAGAGAGATGTGCATTTATTTGCACTTATAAACCCTTAGGGAACAGCCAACATGGTCCTGTTTTAATCTATTATATTTTAATTACAATTATTGTGTGTGTGCACACATACATTCATATGTGTGATACAATTGCACACATATGGAGGTCAGAGGACAATTTGCAGGGGTCAGTTCTCTCCTTTTACCACATGAGTCCCAGGAAACAGAGCATTAAGTACCTTGACCCACCAAGCCATCTTGTCAGCTGCAAACATGCTGTATTAAATGGGAGTACCAAAACTAGCCAAATTATGAACTTCGTATTACACATCTCTGTAACTTCATTTCTATATAGCATAACCATATAATTCTAAATTCTACTAATTTTGCTCTATATTCTATGTATGCAAATATAATGAAATAAATAGAAACATAACAGAGTGGCTTCCCAATGGATTATGAACTCTGAATTACTTGATACTTAAAACAAAAACAAAAAATCAAGAAGTCATGTGAAGGTTCAATATGATACCCATTTTTTTCACCTGAAATATTTTACAGAGTTGCCACAAAAGTTAGTTTCATTATTAAAGCATAACCATATACTTCATCACCATAAAGTATATAGTACATGCTTAGCGCACTAACCTCTTAGAGGTATAGGTGTGACCTGGAGACTCGGTAGTGTATATGTATAACCACCACCTTCTCAGGCTTGCCAGGAAAACCAAATAGCAAGCTACACATGCCCAGGATTGGGGTGAATATGGCCTAACATAAAGTCCTATGCTTCTAACCTTGTAAGATCTTTGTTTTGACCATTTGTTCTGTGACTACCACCACCTCCCACCTGATTCTAAAGTTTTAACGTTGTAGATGGCAATATGATGTCATAATGCCAAAAGGTTAGCCATGCCCGTGTGACGCAACTTCCCAGTGTGTGAGGACGAAATCAGTTGACTTAGGGTGCGGATGACCCCACAGAGATGAAAAGGAAACCTGTGAATCCTTAGCCTCCTCAGCTGGCTACACTGGCAAGACTTTAATCCCTGCACTTGGAATGGGCAGAAGGATCTCTACGAGTCTGAGGCTAGCCTAGTCTACAAAGCCGGTCCCAGGCCAGCCTGAGTGACATGGCGGTGACATGAAACAAAACCAATCATCAACAGCTTTGTATGCCTCGGCTTCAGAAGTATCAGAAGGACGCAGATATGACAGACACAAGTGCACCCCCATTCCCGCCTCACCCAAAGACCATGGCAGCTACAGCAGCCAAAACTGGAGCTCTTCTAGTGCTATCAAAACACTGTTAATATAGGTGAAGGAGATATAACTTTGCCTGTGAAAATACTCGGTTCCATCAGTTTTAAACAAATAGAAAAAGGCAAAGGCTAATTCCGGGTTTCACAAAGTGACTGCTCTGTTCAGGGTTTAGGTAGCCCTCAGGAAAAACTTGGAAGGGACTCGTCGTTTCTCCGCTTTGGAAATACCTTTAAATCGATTTTATTTCCCCAGTGTAGGCTGTCAGTCATTAAGTATCAGCTGTGAGGGATTAATCCAAACATACACAAGCTCCTCAGGTTTGTCCAGCACACATTCAGAAGTGGGATGAGACCTGCACTTTACCGAAGACCCCCTAGAAACCGGGAAGAGGAAGAAAGCGTGAGGGGAACCAGTGTCCACGGACTAGGAGCGTCCCAAGAGAGCTACAGAGACCAGGTGGCAGAGAACAGGACACAGAGGTGTCTTCTGTGTTACTCCTCTGAGCCAAGTGAGGGGGGGAGGGGTGTTTAAGGAGTTTAGTGAAAATAAAAAAAACCCATCGGTGCCAGCAGCTAAATAATTACTGAATAAATGTTTGATATGACGTTTTTAAAAAGGGGTTTCTGTTTTTAAAATTATAGACCTTTGAAGTGACATACATTGCTAGCAGCCAACACCAACCAATAAATACCGAGTGTTGGGATTCACAGCATCAGGTACAATATCAGCAACTAAATATTTGTAATGGTGAACATTTAATGCATATTCACTGAATCACAAAATGGTAAATGGCCCAGCATTTTACTTAGGTACACAATTTGGAAATGAATTAGATTTAAAAAAAAAAAAAAGCATTCATTCTTTTATCCACTAGACCAACTCAATTCCCAAAGTCTTTGAAAAAGAGGCGAACTATACACTGTGGGCTTTTCGTTTTTTTTTTGTCTTGTTTTAATAAGTCCTTTTGTACATTCTCGCTGAGATCAGCGTCCTTAGGCCTTTTGGATGCAGTGTAGGTGACTCCCCTGCTGAGCTGGGAGTCTCCTGTGCAAATATGTACTTCATCAAGCCTCTACCCACTCTGTCCCCTGTTTTTCCTCTAACAGCAGGCAACCATTCACAGCCCCCTCTCACTGTTTGTAGCTCCTTAGTGCAATGCCATCCTTTAGATTTTAAAGAGCAGTGTAATAAACAAAATCTCCCAGAGTTATTTATTCTCTCATGAATATTTGAATGGCTCAGATACTACTTGGCTACAAGAAGTTGGTAAAGCTTTGAGTTCTTCGCAACTTGACTGTGTATGTTCGAGGCTGCCTCGCAGAATTTTAATCATCGTGCTGTTTGAAAAGCACGGAAGAAGCTATCACTCTGCACATGGTAAAAATGGCAACCGCTTGAAGCCACCCATGATGATGTTAAAGCGGAGCTCGTGGAGAGCCGTAGATATTTTCAGCATGGGCAGGAAAGAGCAAGTTTCCCTAAAAGAAAACACATTGACAACAAGGGAACAGGTTGCTTCTATTGTCAATGCCCTAACGACTTTCTTAAATTAGCTTTGTAAGAGAACCCTTTCTGCATGCTTGATGGCGCTCAGACCACCCAAGTTAATTTGACCCAAATGTAATTTAAAAGATTCCATGTGTCTCAGAGATTTGCTTATGTGGAAATTGAGTTCTCTCTCTCTCTCTCTCTGTGTCTCTCTCTCTCTCTGTGTCTCTCTCTGTCTCTCTGTCTCTGTCTGTCTGTCTCTCTCCTTCTTTCTCCTGTCTCTTTTGGAAGAAAGAACTTGAGAGGGAGGAATCCTTGCCTCTATGTATACATGTTTTTGAAAAGATCTCCTATTTGATCAAATCTAAGACCCTGGGCCATGAGAGATTTGGGGACTGAATGATCCTGTCAGAGATCAGATATCCTGCATAACAGATATTTACATTATAACATGACATTATAACAGTAGCAAAATTAAAGTTACGAAGTAGCAACAAAAATAATTTTATGTGGGGTTACCACAGAATGAGGAACTGTATTAAAGGGTCAAAGCATTAGGGAGGTTGAGAACCACTACTCTAAGGAAACACTTAAAGTGGGTGAATCACACAATCTCCCTTGCTCATTGCCATTAGCCTCAGATACAAATCAAGGGTTGGGTTCTACCCCTGGTCTGCATGGACCTGATTTCACCTGGAATCCATGGGAGTAGCTGAGGGGACCTGCTGGTTAGTAGGAAAGGTAGCTTTGTATCTCAGCCAATGAAAGTAAAAATGGGTTCTTCACAAAACACCGCAGTGGAAAAAGGAATGAAATACCCTGCTGGCACTTTCTGTTTTTAAGGACAAGGTGACTGAGGTCAAGACATCCCACCAGTGCTTTGTCTGCATTTTCTTCCTACCCTTCTGGTCCTCCAGAGAACGTTTCAGGAAATGAAGACTTCTAGTGTCAAGGGATTACTGGTTGATTGTTGGTTGGTTGGTTGGTTGGTTGGTTGGTTGGTTAGTTTGTTTTGTTTTCTATGGTGTTTTCTTTGTTTTGTTGAGATGGAGTAGCTGGTATCGAACTTGTCATTTTATTACATCCATGGGATTACAGGCGTGTGCCTCCACATCTGCCACTCTAATTTTCTTTTGCCTACCATCTTTAGTGGGCACTTTCTTATTTTCTTACATGTGATGTCAAGTCAAATACACAGCATATATTTTTCTAGAGATAGAAATTAGTTTGGTTTTGTTGAAACATGCCAGAATTTAAGGTTAAAGTTTTGTTTTGCTTTGCTTTGTTTGTTTTTTTTATTTTGTTTTGTTTGTTTGTTTGTTTGTTTGTTTTTCTGTATTTAAAGCATGTGTGGGGAAGTTGTTAAAATGTAAAACCTGGAGTTCAAAGATTTACAGATTTGAGTCCCTATTCTTTCCCAATTTCCTTTTGAACCATGAGAAAATAAGCAGCAATGCTGTATGACCACTCTAAGAGTTAAGTAGGAGAACCTCAATGAAATGTTAAATGCATGGTAAAGTAGACCTCGGAAATTATTAGGGATGGTTTTTGCTAAGAAAGCTTTGAGGAGAGTCAAACACTGTCCTAGCCACAGGCCACTGGTCACAAGCGTAGAAGATCTTTTCTCAATGTTTGGTTGAAAGATCCACAAAGTTAATCTCTTTATTGAGATAAATTACTTTAGACTACATTAACAAGGATGGAATTAGAAGAAATTATAATTCAAGGAAATGGATGGGAAAAGTCAAATCAAGCACTCTGGAAGTTGCATTGCTGGGCTCCATGCACCATCATGCACCTAGGCTCCATGTACAAGCACCATCATGCACCTAGGCTCCATGTACAAGCACCATCATGCACCTAGGCTCCATGTACAAGCACCATCATGCACCTAGGCTCCATGTTCAAGCACCATCATGCACCTAGGCTCCATGTACAAGCACCATCATGCACCTAGGCTCCATGTACAAGCACCATCATGCACCTAGGCTCCATGTACAAGCACCATCATGCACCTAGGCTCCATGTACAAGCACCATCATGCACCTAGGCTCCATGTACAAGCACCATCATGCACCTAGGCTCCATGTACAAGCACCATCATGCACCTAGGCTCCATGTACAAGCACCATCATGCACCACTAGTCTTTACATGCCTGACATGTTTCTCTTCATCTAATGTAATGGCTTCACATTCAGAAATGGTAGAGTCTCCTTCTTTTATGGCACAATAGTATTTCGTCATGAATGCAAACCATGAATTCTTATTCCAAGTGAATTAATTTAGGAGATTATAGAGGACAGAGAGAGGGAGGGGGAGAAGGAGAGAGAGAACCATATGTGTCGATCCTTTCTAGAACTGGTGTTACAGTAAGTTGTGAACCATCCAACATGGTCCTGGGAGTCCAAGTCAAATATGCAAGAGCGGCAAGGGCTCTTAAGCACTGAGCTGCCTCTCCAGCACTGTTTTTGCATCCTTGGATATCTCTTTGGTACTGGTTTGATGGTAGTCAGCTGGATTATCATATCATCTCTGCTCTTACTTTGTGGTGGCATGTGGTACTGGAAGAATGAAATTTAAAATATCCATATCCAATCTCATACAGCCCTATGGTTGGGAATGAAGACTGTTTTCATTCCCTTATCAGATAATTATAGATTTTATTTTTTCACTACACACTGCTCAGCAAGAACAGTTTCCTGTTTCTTAAATCTCACGTGCAACATGGAATATAAAGCAATATCAATGGGATGCTTCTTATTAAATCAGGACCAATCGATTGGTCTGATACTTTCAATGGACTGCATTCTTCTGCATGATTTCTTATCCTCATGCAATAGTCATTTGGAAATTATTGGTTCCATGAGCTACACAGATCTTCCAAACGCTGACACATTAACCACAAGATATTTCTAATGCTGTATTTGTGAATATCACCACCAAGCTCATCACAGAAAACGCTCAGGACCTGGGAAGCCGCCAAGTTCATGGCTTCAGGGAGAGGCTTTCCAAGGTTCCAATTTTACTTGAAAGCTCACGTGTTTATCACAGGCAACAAATAATGTCAATTGTTTCCCTTGGAGTGACAGATTCACTTCGCCTGTATCTGAGGAAGTGTCTGCCAAATACACCGTTTCCAAATAACTCTGGGTTTCTTTGCCAGTCATGTTTTCAAGTAGAATTGATGTTCAACAAAGGAAGTTGGAATATGAGTTTTCAGCCTACAGAATCCCATGAACACTACTCTAGGTGATTGTCGCATTTTATGAAGCAACAAAAACACCTTGTCCATTGTCCCATCTCAGGCAAAAGACATAGTGTGTGTGTGTGTGTGTGTGTGTGTGTGTGTGTGTGTGTGTGTGCCAAGACAATAAAGCCAATAACTTCTATTGATTTGTTAGGACTATTCTTAAGAACTGGAGAGATGGATCAGTGATTAAGATCCCTGGACGCTCTTCCAGAGAACCTGAGTTCAATTCCAAGCAATCACATTATAGCTCACAACTGTCTTTTACCTGCAGTTTTAGGGGATCTGATGCCCTCTTCTGGCTTCTGCAGGTGCCAAGCACACAGGTAGCACACAGACATTCATGCTAACAAAGCACTGATAAGTATGAAATAAAATAAATTAATTAAAATATATATATATATACTTAAGTGAAACTGATTTTTTTCTCACAAAGGTATGACAGGGAGAAATACATTGAGCATCAATGGAATTCTGTACCACTGCCTGGTATAGATAAAGTCCAGCAGACTGTCCCATACTGGAGAATCACTGTTCTCTGTGTCTCTCCACAATTTGTAAAAACCACATTTTCTATTCTCCATGAGAACTTCAGAAGATGAAATTCAATTAAGTGTTTTTCTTCCCCTTTAAATGGAAGCATGCTGATATGTCTCCGAATCTCTCCAGATCTTGTTTTGCTTGCTTACTTTATATTTAAGTATTTATATGAAGCAGTTATATGATATAAACTCTTGCTGATTGCTTGATTGATTTTTTAAAAAGCTTTAAAAAAAAAAAAACCAACTGCGCATTAACAGGTTAGTATACACCTGGCTTCAGAGTGCCAAGTGCCTGACTCCAAAGTGTAGAGCTACAAAGCTGAAAGGTGTCCAGAGCTGCTCACCCATCAGTACATATTTCAGGAACTGAAGATGTTCATGCAAAAAAATCTCTTGGGAGAGAACATACGAGCCACGGTAAGAAATGCTGGAAGACTTCTATTTTGTAGGAAGGAAACTAGAGCAATCCCTTGTATTCTTGGGAAGCTGCCTTCTCTGTAAGGGAGGAAGGGTTTATTCTAGCTCAAGTTTAAGGACGCACTCGATGGCAGTGGGAAAAGTGTGGTGGCAGGAGTGGGCCATAGCTGTGGTGAGGGGACCTTTACCTCATCTAAGCTGATCGGGAAGCAGAGAGAAGTGAATACCAGTGCTTCACCGACTTCTCCCACTTGGATCCGTCCCCATATTCCAGTCCATGGGATAGTGTCAGTCAGATTGAATGGACATTGTCTCTTAAGATCATTCTCTCTGAAAATGCCCTCACCCATGTAGCCAGGGGCTCTTCTAGGTGATTCTAATATCAAGTCAAGGTGACAGTGACAACTAACCATCACAAGCCGTGTCAACCGACTCTTGAATATAGCTCTTTCAATCAGTGCATTCCACCTCTGGCTGCTAAAGTCCCAAATTCATCACACAAAACAAAACATGTAGAGTCTAACTTTGGAAGTCCTCCATTGCCTTTACAGTGTCAGCATTTCTCACAAGTCCAAAGTTGAAAGTCTCTTCTGAGACTCAAGACAAGCTCTTGCTGTCGTTCACTATAAAATGAAAGTTCAAGCTATGTATTTCTAGTATACAATGGCACAGCATACACATCCTCACTTCGGTTGGGAGGGGAGAAGGGAGGTACCCAAACAAAGCAAGATGGAAACCCATCCAACTTGTATCTACACAACCAACATCTAAATCCTGTGACCTTATGACCTGGACTCCAACACACTTGTGCAGCACTTCGGTTCCAGTTCTGTCACCTGCAATATGTGTCACCTCTCTTTGGGCCATTTCCAGGCAGTAATGAAATTCTCTTCTCTGGCCATTCCACGAACTTGGCATCTACATATCCTTAGGTCTCCATAGCAACTTCATCTTCACTTTCACACTTCATACAATGATCTCTCAGGGTCTCCTTACAGGTGACTCCTGCCAGACATGCCGTAGCTTCAGTGGCCTTTTGGAACCTTGCTGCAAGTCCCCCATGACCTCATAACACTTCCATTTTGCCTGTCTGCCAAATCAACATCATATGGACAGGACTGTCCAATTCTGCTATCAGCTTGAGTTGTGGTCTGATCCACTTCTACCACAGCTGCAGTGGATTCTGTGTGTTTTCATGGCTGAGCCCGAGGAAACCCTTTTCTTGAATGGTTGTTTTCTAGCAGCAAGCCCTTAGGTGGCAGTCTCAGTTCTGGATCTCTCCTCTCAAATGCTGGACGCTTCAGTGGATATGGTGTACTCTCATGGTTTATTCCTTTTTGTGCCTGTGCTGGGCTCCAGGTCTTGTGGAAGTCTCAAGGAACTAAGCTGTCTAACTAGGATGGCTGCTACTTCCTGGGTTCACCTTGGCCACAACTTTAAACATTCTCTACCTCCTTTCTTTACCAAACTACATGTTTTTCTGATCTATTAAATCTAGTAATAATGATCAACAACCATAACATAGCTTAGATATATCTGGAAATTTCATCTTATTATTTCATTAGTTGATTAATGATTATTTTAATTATATATATATAGTTAAATAAATTATATAGTATATATACATATATATGTGTATATATACATATATGTGTATGTATATATTCATATATATGTATGTATATATATATGTGTATGTGTATATATATATATATATATATATATATATATATATATATATATCTCCCAGACAGTATTAGCAATATCCTGTAGTCTAAGTCTAATTCCTGATAGAGTCTTTGTTCCTCTCTGAAACTGCATGAGCCTGGTTTTCTCCGCCTGCTTTTCTCTCGGCCTTTTGGTTGTCTGGATGACCATTGGAACAACTCAGGGAACTATACTTAAGTATCCTGTGGCTTCTTCAATACTCAACTCCGGAATTTGCATCTTCCTCCCACAAACCCTGGTCAGGCTCAGTCATAGGAATGATTCCACCTCTTGATGCCAATTTCCTGTATTGATGAGTTTTCTCATCACTGAGATCGAAAACATGGCAAGAAACAACTTCAGAAAGCAAGAGTTTACTCAGGCTTACAGTATGAGGGTGCAGATCCATCATAGTGGGAAAGGTGACATTGTAGGGGTGATTGGATACTGCTGTGATGGGAAGAGAGATGGGGGGAAAGAGAGAGAGAGTGACAGACAGAGAGAAAGAGAGAGAAAGAGAGAGACAGACAGAGAAACAGAGATCAAGAGAGACAGAGACTGAGAGATACAGAGAGAGACAGAGATAGAGACTGAGAGAAAAGGGAAGAGAGAGGGGGAGAGAAGGAGAGAGACAGAGAGAGAGGGAAGGAAGGAAGGAAGGAAGGAAGGAAGGAAGGAAGGAAGGAAGAAGAGAGAGACAAACATACAGACAGAGAGGGAGAGAGATACAGAGACACACATACAGAGAGAGACATAGATAGAGAGTGAGACAGAGAGAAGGGGAGAGAGAGAGAGAGGGGGAGAGAGAAGGAGAGAGACAGAGAGAGACAAGGAGAGAAGGAGAGAGAAGGAGTGAGGGAGAGAGACGGAGAGGGACAGAGAGAGAGAGAGAGAGAGAGAGAGAGAGAGAGAGAGAGAGAGAGAGATTACTGTTTCTGGGAGACCAGTTTTAAGATAGTATTTTAAAACCTAGATGTAAGAGTCCTCTGTACATATGAAATGACGACCACAGTGTGAGTAATAAGCAAACACATCAGAAGCAAGAGGACGCAAAGCTAGAGAGAGAGGAAGCAACAAAACATGCAAGGGTTTGGGAAAGAGCAGGCAAACGTCACTTTGCCAAAGGCTCCCACATTTGCCACGGTTTGTCTGCTTGTTTTCGCATCTGTGTACTGAAATAGATGTGGCCAGCGTGCAGCCCAGTTGGAAACATTTAGTGGGTTTCATTACTGAGGAGTACGTTCACCCCTGAGTGTTTCCTTATGCTAGTTCAGGGCAGGGAATAAAACCTAATATTCTCGGAAATGCTGATGGATGCGATGAAAGCAAGCGTGCAGGTGTATAGAGACATCTGTGTGCATTTTCTAGCCGGTTACAGGCTTCAGACTAAGACACCTTCACCATCAGTTTCTACTTGTCCATCAGTTTGGGGCAACCAGGTACCTTGATAAAACATCATTTTCATAATTTCTTGCTCAGTTTAGTTGGAGAGTAAAAAAAAAGAAACATCTGCCATCTGTGGTAGAACAGACATGTAGGGAAACTTGTGGTGAAAAGATTGGGAGTTCAAGACCAGGCTCTGCTATATAGTGAGACAGAAAGCCAGGAAGGGAAGGAAGGAAGGACGGAAGGAAGGAAGGAAGGAAGGAAGGAAGGAAGGGAGGGAGGGAGGGAGGGAGGGAGGGAGGAAGGAAGGAAGGAAGGAAGGAAGGAAGGAAGGGAGGGAGGGAGGGAGGGAGGGAGGGAGGGAGGAAGGAAGGAAGGAAGGAAGGAAAGGAAAGGAAAGGAAGAAGGGAGAGAAGGAGGAAGGAGGGAAAAGGAAAGTAGGCATAGAGAGAAGGAATGAGAAAGAGTAAGACTGGGAGGAAGGGAGAGAGAAAGAGATAGGAAGGAAGGAGGGAAGGAAGGAAATTAAGAAGGAATAGAGAGAGGGAAGGAAGGGAAGAAGGAAGGAGGGAGGAAGGGAAGAAAGGAAGGAAGGGAGAGAGGGAAGGAAAGGAAGGAGGGAACGAGGAAGGGAGGAAGGGAGGTTTTAAAAGGAAATGTTTGCTGAATTAGATTCCTTTAGACTGAAATGATTACTTCTGTAACATGAAGCCGGGGCATAGCTGCTTATTAGGTGGTACAGATGGAGCAGCTGTCTGCAGAATGAGACTGGCCTCAAAAGGGATTCATGCTGTGCTAGAACTGTGGAGGTTGGGATGAAGCAGCAAGGACAGTGGGGACTTACAAAGAAGCACAGATGTCCCGTTCAGGGCGCTGGATGAATCACTTCATACCACCTAAAAAAATAGAATAATGTATGTTTTCCTAGCCCTCACATAAACATTGTGGCTACACAGTAAGTGACATTTTAGGAAATAATTGGGATTTCTCCCCACAGTAAATGTTAGGATTTGTTGAAATCCACTTGAATGCTTATCCCTGGAAACCCTTTGCTGAGGGAACTAAAAATTAGTTGGACGAAAGGACATGAAGCCACCACACTGATTAAAGTGGTGTATTTAGCACGCTGTCTTGTTAAGTGTTTTTTGATAGATTCATTCAGATCATCTTGGTTATGACTTATTCCAAAAAAACAAGAAACAGCTTGAAGGCCCTGCAGGCCAGTGACAGCCAATCATTCCTGAATTGTGAGAAGAAAAATAAAAAACTGCAAGAGGATGGGACAGGAGGAGGAGCTTCAGGAAATTCTACGTGATCTGATATTACTTAATATCATCATTAATGATCCAAGAGAAAGGTAAAGAGCATGCTAATTAAATATGCAAATGAGACTAGACTGGAAGATGTAAATATGCTCAAGTACAGAGAAGCAACATGAAGGCTCCTTGAGCCACTCTTGGCAGGCTGGGTTTGCACTGCAACAGTCAGTAGCGCCTGAACATTCTAGAAGGAAATGGTAAGTGAGAAGCACCAAGATGGTTGTGTGTGCTTTAGGTTCTTCTGCTCTTTCTCCTTTATTTGCTTGGTTTCTATTGTAGCCATGAGATTGATGCCTGCCCTAACTCCAGCAACGTCACATGTGCACACCTTAAGGCCTGGGTCGCCAGCTCTGCCTGCATTTCCACTCTAGGCTTAGGAGCAGAACAAACCAGAAGAGGAAGACAACAATGCCTTAGAAACAGCTCTCAACAGATTGGCAGAAGGAAGTGAATAAATAGCCCTAGCTCTTTGCCCCATCGTTTGGGTAACTGATAGCTCACAGAACTCTCTTACCAGATGGAGCCATGGTTGGACACACAGGAACTTGGCTTGAGGTCATGACCTTTGATAGTTTCCTCCCCATCCCTGACACTTCTTAGCCCATCTATAAATATAGAATGTGTCCAACTTCATAATTGAGGGGTTATCGCAAATATTTATCTGCCTTTCAACTCAAGGCAGTTGTTGGCTATTTTGTGTGCTAAGCACTGAGCGATGTAAGGTTAAGTACTGGCCCACAATAAATTGGCTTGACTGGCTAAATAACAAATGTCAAATAAAGTCACTACCTGAAATATCCTTATATCTGTCATAGAAGATAAGGGAATCTTAGGTTCTAAATCTTCAGCCCACCCAAGAAAGCACGGGCCATTCTGTTTACCATATACGTCACTGGCTTTCCCCCTGAGAATTCCCAGTTCTAATGAGACTCTCTATGACCAGCCTTACTGAGGACTGAACCCCAGTCCTTCACTTTTGAATTGGGATGAAGAAGCAAATCCCCATCCCTGGTCTTTTATTTCAATATGTCTGTCCTCAACAAAACCTACCTTCCTTTATTCATTCCATGTCCCTTTGGAAAACATTATCATAATGTCCAACTGCTTCACACGTTCATTGAAGTCCTTCATTAGGATTTATGGCTTCTATTTAACAGTCTTTTCTGTTTATTTGTTGGTGTCTATCCTTCTATACTCAACAACTTTGATTTTTTTTCCTCCTGGATGCCCCTACTCCTATTGGAGACCTTCATTCATTTCTTCATCTGAAAAAGCTCCCCCAAAGGCCCCCTCTTCAATTTGTTTTGTATTCTTTAGGGATACTATTAAAAGTATCCTCCTATAAATCTTTCTAGGTTAACCAAGACCTCCAAGAATATAAAATGTCCTGAAGGTCTAGAGTTCTAAGCATATGTATGCACACTTGTATTAATTCCTTACCCTTCTTCTGAGAATGTAACCAAGCCATGTCTGTTAGTACACTGCCAATGAGAAGACACTATACCCTCAGGAATGCCATCTATTTACTTGGTTTCCTTCTTTTTAGCTTACTCAGGGAGTATATGTTTCCTACTTTCTCTTTACCTGTGGGTCATTTAAATCGAATATACTCTTAAGCCTTTGAGCTGTAGCAGAGACAATTCAATTTGCCAAGTTCCACCCAGGCTGATGTGGTTTTTAGTTTGTTTGTTTGTTTGTTTGTTTGTTGGCTTTTGGGGCTTTTTTGTGTTTTTGTTTGCTGTTGGTTTGTTTTTGTTTGTCTACTTTCTGTTTTGTTTTGGGTTTTTGTGTGTGTTTTTGTTTTTTTTTTTTACAAAAGAAATATTATCCCTTTTCTCTCCAGCCATTGGATTTTAGGTTCATTGCTTTAAGCAGCCATAAAAATTAGTACAAAGAGTGCCTGAGTTAGCCAATAGGACACATATACATAGGTCATCCAGTATCTGGCTAGAGAGTTTATGTTTGAATCAGCAGAGAGAAACAAGAGGAAAAAGCTCTGGACTAATATTTTAATACATAAGATTAGACAAGATGGCTCAGAACCAACCATCTAGACATTCTTGAGGCCTAGGGAATGACTACAGTCACAGAGCCAGTTAGTGAAGGCAATATCTCTGCTCAAACAGCAATGTGATAAAATTTAGTCTTCTTAAACAAAAATCTATCATCACTCTTCAGATCTGATGCCCCTTGACATAATACTACAATCAACTATTTGATAATTTTATAATACATTACACTTCATATCTGAGCCATCCAATAGAGTTTGTGAGATCCAGGAGGACAGGCATTGAGTCTGCCTTGTTTCTCTCCAGAGCTAAACATGCTCATGGAAAGGCAAGACTAATAAATGAGTAAATTAATACATTATGTTCTGATGTCAAGTGAGATGAAATGCTTGCCTTTTATATTTGACAACAAGTAGACCTCTAATGTTCTAAATAAGAATAGCTTTATACAACAGTAATAAATCTTTTACATGTTGAAATGACAGGTTTAACAGCATTTAACCCAGAAAACAGATATTCATGCAAGTCCTGTGACTTTATTTAACACTGTAGCTCCCCAAAATTAAGACCCATGTCTCTAGAAAACCTAGGAAGTATTATGAATAGCTATTATAATAAACATTAGAGATATCTATTTTGTTCACATGAAAGGAATTTCCTCGGTTCCACTCCACTTCAACTTGAAGAACTATTTTGATTTTACCAGCAATGGCATATAACATAAATGTTTTCCCACAGCTGCTGCTCACTAAGCAAAGCTTAGGAACTTTGGTGCAGAGAGAGAAATTATTTTAAGTGACTCATCTTGACAAAGCATTAAAAGATGCATCCCACTTGAAATGCAAAGCCTGCGACCTGGGGTATAGCTATATCTATTGTGATAGGAAGTGCAGCTACCCAAGATGCTCTCTGGCTAACATTAAGATTACCCGACTATTCAGACCACTTTGAAGACTTCTCTAATGCTTTTCAGTTTTCCACCTAGATGCCAAAGGAAGTCTTCTCAAATATGTAGGACACATCAGGATGGGTATATTCAAAAGCCTACCCCATACAGGGTCTGATCATTAGCATAAAATGGATCCAGTCTAATGGATGAACAAATAAATGATGCTTGGATGGATCAATAGATCCATCTGTTGGTTTAAAATACCAATTTCTATTCTCATTTTGACCCATTATATAAGTGGTTCTCAGCCTTCTGTATGCTCTGACACTTTAGTACAGTTTCTTATAGTGTGGTGACCCCCAACAATACAACTCTTTTCATTGCCACTTCATAAATGTAGTTTCGCTACTTTATGAGTCATGATGCAAATATCTAACATATAGGATATATGATATGCAACCACTGTGAAAGGGTCATTCGGCCTCCAACTCTTCCTTCATCATTGACAGCATACTAGAAAAGGGAAAGAGTTGAATAAGCGAGAGAATTCCTGGGCATTCTATTGGACCTAATAGGAGTTGGGCTTTAAGGAATGATAATGAAGGAAAAACTAGTAAGATCTAATGTAGCAGTTCTCAACAGGTATTGATGAAGGAAGAGTTAGAAGCTTTAGAAGTGCAATAATGACTGCAGTGAATAGTATATCTCTGTATAAAAAGAGATGTTACAGAAGAGATATGTGTGGTAAGATAAGCATATCCATCAGGGTATCAAGAAGTCTAGAGACAGTTTCTTCTCCAATATGGTCAATGTGGCTTTTCCTCAGCAGATTGTCATCAACTGATGAGATAGTAAGCTATTCAAGTCTTAACTGGTACTTTTAAAACCACAATGAAAACAGAAGATGATAATTATTGGCCACAAACATAGGTAATCTGTAAAATTGAGACAATTCTTTGTCTGACAAGATAGTAGATTTGTGTTGCCAAACACTAGAAATGTACTGTTTTCTGTTGTAACTATAGATGAGGATACATCTAAGATGAAGTCTAAGGTTAATAGATTCACATTTTGTTCAAGTGTCTGCTGATCTTAACCTAAGAGCAAGTGTTTATGAATAGATAGCATAGATATGTGACCAGGAACTTCCATAATCCCCACAGGCTACAGTTAGAGATTTGATGATAGCTCTTTCTGGAGTGTGAACAGAGATAAAAGGGCCCTGACACTTCTGGAGAATTGGAAGTTCCTTCTTTGTGATTGAAGATGTCAGCCCTAATGGCAAAAGCCCAGAGTCAGAGTCCTACCTGAGTCTTCAATTTGACTGTATCAAATTTGATATGGTCAGATGCTCAGCCATAATTATATCCACACCTGATCCAAAAACAAAGCAGTTGTCGTTGAGAAGTGGGATATAGCCAGCAGTAGTACATAATAAATCCATAGATTACTGGTCGCTTTAGAATATACAAGGTGTTTTCCGTCTCAGTATTATTTAGGGGTGTGACAACCAACACTCCTAAAACACAGTACAGGTTAACAAAAGGAAAAGATAATAAACTCATTTAATCAAACATTCATGGGACACTGGACATGTCATGAATGAAAATCGAAAGCTCTGTGGAATCATTGTGTTTCCATGTTCAGGTCTGATGAAGCACCCAAGAGCCATGCAGAAACACGACTGAACAAGAGTTAATCTAATGCTGATAGACTTTGACTTAGGTCTAAATTAGAAACCCATCTGGAATAAGCCTTATTACCTGCATTGAACAAAGTAAGTCAAAGGGTTTTATTATGGCCAGTTCCTGCCCAGAAAGGTGAGTGAAGGCTGGAGGCATGTTTTATGTTTTATGGACTACTTTAGATTCTTTTTATAAAATTATATCTTTTATATAGAGCAGGAGTATGCACTATTAGAAGACAATTTAAACAGAGTTGGTTTGCTCCTTCTACCATGTGGGGCCTGGGGGTTTAAGCTCAAAGTCTCTGAGTCTCCGGATGTAGCTCCCAACTACTTCTCCAGCACCATCCCTGCTATGCCTACCATGATGATGAAGTAGACAATATATCTGAAACTGTAAGCAAGTGCCCTTACATGCTGAGTCAGCTCTCCAGACCTTAGGGAATGCATCTCCTATACAGTTTCCTCTATAGAGAGGAAAGAAGGAAAGAAAGAGGACTTACTGTTTCCATCATCTGTCTTGGAAAAGAGGAATTCTAGTCCTTAAACCTGCCTCAGATGGAAAGAATAACAGGAAAACAGGAGGAGGACAAAGAGCCACTTTTCTGCCAAGGCTTATTCTCCTTCTCCTCAGGGGTTTTCCAAGCCACTTCTTGATGCTTTTGAGTATTATTTGAGCTCCAGCGTTCACCCACTATCAGGCAGCAGTCTTGAATTGGATATGATCCAATGTTATGCTTTTAAGTTCCTATACCTGAATTGCTTCTGGCTGTCCTGGAGGTGGCTCACTTTAGATGACCAAGGGTGCCCAGACAACGATGTCACCCAAGGCCAGGACAAGAAAATAAATCTATACATCAGCTATGTTCTGTAAAATAGTACATCATTATTACATACTCAAAGGCTTTGGGGTTAATGCCAAATACCAACCCAACTAATTTCAGAGCTTTTACAGGGACACAGAGGACATTTGCAAAAGCCATGGTAGCTTGCAGAAATGTGATTGAATTTAAAAAAAATAATCTAATGCTGATAGACTTTCCCTTAGGAAATATATAGGATAAAAGTCAAAGAAGTTAGTCACCTTCTTATCTTTTCAGCTAGACTCATGTTTCTGAAGATCCAAGATGGTACAGAACAGTTTCTCATAGGTTGATCCCTGGAATCAGCATCATGTCTATCTTGGACCTGAAACACAGATGCTTAAGTCACAGAACCAAATTGAAAGAAGCATAAACTCTAGAAACAAGGTCTAGAAAGATGTCTTGTAATAAATTCTCCTACTGTTTTGACACCTGCTACACAAGGACTGAGTCCACATGTGTAAGTACTGTGAGACCTTAGGGAATGCATCTCCTATACAGTTTCCTTATCTGAGAAAAGGGGATAATGATAGTCAAACCTTTACCTGGTGACTGTTTTAAGAATTAACAAACCAGTGCTGTAAAGAATTTGCCACGGCATCTCTACAATAGTTTCTTTGTAAGTACTGGTGCCTCTTTTCTATCTTCTCCTTTCCATTCAACTCACAGGTTCAGTAAAACCTGATTCCCACAACACAGCTTGAACTTAAGATAAGCTCGACTCTGCCTTGTAATATAGACTTTGTAACATCTAGACTCCAAACAATAGTAACTGAATTCTCAAGTGACTGTCTAACCACCAGATAATATTGGGATGTTTTGAGCAGCGTATACTAAAAGTTTTCAGGAAAGCATTGCCTGGAAAAAAAATCTTTGGACATACTGAGCTTTTTCTAGTTCAGACTAATGTCTAAGTTACTATTAAACTATTCTCATTTAGAATTCATTTATTATCAAGAAATGGTATCCAAGTAGCTAGAGCCAAACATCCCCACCAATGACAGTATACCTAAAGATAGGGACAAGTCTCCAAGGTGGTGACCTCAATTCTCTGGCCTTAAAAATGGTACCTATTTAGACTTCCCTGACATTATGTAACTCAACCACATGTCCCTGGCATCCTCAGCTCTCATTTCAAGGGCTAATTGGCTTGTTTCCTTGTGTTTCTTATACTCAAAAGAAAAGCATCCTCTTTGAGTCTCAATGTCCCAATGTCCCAACCGCAGAACAAGGCATTCTACCCTCACCATTTGTCATGGCACAAGCAACCAAATGTCACCTCAGTAAATATTAATGGAAATGAATTGACTAAAGAAAACCAAAACCCCATGGGACATATGGAATTACACCGGACTCTACAAACAATAGGGTGATAATGGTAATAACCTACGTTTGAGGGGAGTCGTTCAGGGAACTGAAAACATCTTACAATTAACTGCCATGTCAGGGCTAAATTTATTGGTGGATAATTGGATCCAGCTTTAACCAAACTGAGACTGGACAGTACTGCTCTTACCCAGTGACAAACTATTGTTTTCAACACCGAATAAGCTATTCCCCACATTCTCTGTCAACAGGAAAATACATCAGCTTCAGTTATGAACTCTGTTGAGCCAGTACAAGATTATCTCAAAAACATTGCTACTAAGAACTAATCTTCCCAAAATATGGGGAGATCACATCTCTCTCTCCCTCTTATTTTTCTTTTTAAGAGTAACAATGGTTCGAGCTGGAGGGCTGTATTCCACAGTGGACTCCAAGCATCTTTCTCAATGCCAAGGACACTGAATTCATCCCTGTATTTGGTCCTGAGGAAAGCTGTGGGAAATGCTAAAGCTTAAAGGTCCTCAAGAGTGCAAATCATGTGATTCTATTATGGTGTCATATAAGAAGGACAAAATACCAACATAATAATGATACAAAGGATAAAATTCCAACATGCCTGCTTCAGAGGAGCATTTAGCAAATCAGCATAGATGGCAAACAGAACTAACAGATCAGAGCATCGATGGGGAATTCAAGAACTTATCCATGCAACATCTTTCAGTCCATGTATCTAACTGGATATTGCATCTGAAACCTGAAGAAGCCAATCTGGAAATGTTCAACTTCCCATGATGACTTGATTCAAGCTCTGAATGTATCCCTGTCTTCCACAGGAGTACCTCTGCATATCTAGAAGTTAAGCATCATAGAAAAGGGAAACTAGGAACTCCTAGTCAAGTTCTAACTCAAACCTTGGAGAAGATATGACTGTCTAAACTGGAACTCCGAGACAGTCATGGTTATGTTGAGAATGATAACAGCTTTTTGAATGTTGACACTTCAAATGAATGCACAGTGCTAAGTGATTTGCAAGTGTTTCTTTATTTAAACATTGTAGCACTTAAAGAATAGTACTATTTGCCATGAGGAAAGGAATTATCCTTTCTATTTGAGGGGACACATGCATACACATGCACATTATGGATTGAAGTGATAAAGAATGTCATTATAAAACTCAGAGAATGCAAAGACTTCTGAAAATTTTTAAAACTGAAATTCTGAAAAATTCTCTAAAATGCTCATTTGAATAGAGAACAATATCTCTTCAAAATACCAATAATTGAGGAAGTAATGAAATTATATGAAGTACTGGTATTGTGATGTAGTGATATCATGATATGCTCACAGAAAAAATAATAACATAAAGCAGTAACATATTATAAACAGATCTAGAGACAAAATCATATAATTGCACTGCAGAACAATTTTAACATGGAGAAGAAATTGCAGCAGTTCTCCTAGAATTCAAACAAAAATTGAAATCATACGAAAAAGATTTCAAAATACACAATAAGGAAAAAATTTAAAAACAGGCAAAAAATTATACTTAAGAGAAACTCCCTCAAGAAGTAGAAAAAACAGAAGTACAAATTATGTTGATAAACATCTCATTTCAAGAAAATCAGCTGCAAGATAATGAATACAGGTGCTGTTGTAAGAAATGTATAACCACTATGACAAAATTTTAAACATTATATGTTTATACACAGAAAAAAATCTATTTTCACACAAAGAAATAAAAATCTGACTGACTTCATACTCTGTAATCCTAAATGCTAAGCATATGTGTGCACAAATGCATGCACGTGTGTGCACGCATACACACACAAACACACACACACACGGGTCTCCCCATTCTCGTGGATCATCAGCTGATTTAGTCTGCAATGGCAAGGGGAGCAGGGATGTCAAACAGGGGCTTCGGAAGCCATGTGAGTACTTACAGTGAATGACCACACCTAGACCTAGTCTTATCAGTAGGCAGATCTACTTAGGGTAATTCAAGGCTTATAAAGTTTTGGATGACTGAGGGTAAGGACATCCAGGATGGGCAAAAGTCATTGGCTGGGGGCTTAGGGTACCTGGAATTCCTCATTAGCATGGGGAAGCATATCAGGAATCTCAAATGCTGACTGAATAGGTTTTGTCAGGAGAAAGGAAGTTGGTCCTATAAACGAATTTAGGGTACATGACATTCCTCAGGTAGAGGTTGAGTATGGGACCTTAGAATTTCTTGGACAAGGTCAGAGAAGGAGAAGCTCGGCCAAAGAAGGTAGTCTCTCATATTACACAGAATCTGAATGCTATCCATGGTGGACTTCAACCTTAATTAGCAGAGTTCACACACACACACACACACACACACACACACACACACCACAACAGCAACAACAATGAAGCAATGACTATGGCAATTTGAGGAGGACTGAGTAGTATACCGATACTATTATACCCAGCTAAGTCATCTTATTTGAATGATGAGAAAGGGAAGAAGTCTGAAGGTAAGACCAATCTATCATGTCTGCCCTTCTTTTAAAACAATAGTTAAATTTTAGGAATCCAGCATTGCAGAAGATCTCAACACTGTTGCATGCCTGTTCATTCAGAGAACCATACTTGATCTCATGACCTGCCAGAAATGCTCAGAACTGCTGGAATAATGTTTCTGTCAGTGTAGATAAGGCTAGAAAGTTTCCTGAGGGCTGGGGGTGGAGCTCAATGGTAAGTGACTGCATTACAATGTGGGACACCCTAGGTTCCATCCCCAAAACTACTCACAAAAAAAAAAATTAGAATGAGCTGACACTTTTTAATTATTCAGATTGAAAAGACATCATTTTAGAAAAAAATTTTCAAAAGTCTAAATGTGTACTACATATCAATGTGGGATTAAATAGCCACCTATTTCCAATTTTAAAGACTCTGTGAAAAAAAAATTAGTAGTGCTATTTAGTGGATATAGTGGGTAGGATACTTTCCCATCTTATGCACCACATTTTAAAGGGCCTCATATTAATTAATAAAAACTGAACTGTTTAAAAGAGGAAATAACATGTTCAGATTTATCTCATTTCTGCTAAAGGGACTGGTATTTCCAGCTTTACTTTGCAGGCTTACAGATTTCCAAGTGTCTATTTTAGAGAAATAGGACACCGCTTCCAGCAAGTTCTCTGCACACTGCCTGTGCTGAGCAGGTCGCCTAGGAGATCTCTGGGTTCCAAACCTCAGCCAAACTGATGTTACCCAGACAATTCCACCAGTCACCTTGTTCTGGGCAGCTAGTCTGATCATCTGGGTGAATTTCAGAAGTTGAAAGGCAATGATTTGTTTTAAATAATTTTTCCTAATTATAAAAATTAACTAGTCTTTTATCATAGAATTTAGAGAACTATAAAATTTATCGGAGAAACAGAAATTTTCTCATAACGGGGATTCTGAGTCATGACCCTCCCCCATCCCTCCTTCCTTCAATTCTAAGACTTCTGAGAATAGAATCATTTAAAGGCACAATGTGATGTCCTATGGGGGACTCCAGCTTCCATGGCACATTTCAGAAAAGAGACCTGACAACTCCACCAGAGGCTGAGCTGTCCCCACATTCCATGGCTCATAAAAAATAGCACCCGCAGAAGCACTTTATACATGGCTAAGGGTAATAGGAATGTTATTTATAATTATTCTCCAGAGCAAAAGGGTTGGTGACTTAGAATTGTTTCCAAGTCGTGTTTTCTAAATTTCCCACCATCGGAACTATTGCTGCCATTTTGGTTTTTCTTTGCGTAGCAACCTGCTCTCTGACATTCTTTCTCCCACAGGGGTCTGGCAGTGCCTATGACTGATCCTGGCAGACGCATCCATTCATTCAGGGATCCCCTCTGCCTGTTCACAGAACCTCAACTATCTGGACAATGCTCAGAACTGCTTTGACTCTTAAACAAGAGTCAAATGATCTTCCAATGATCCATGTAAAAAACTTGCCAAGGTTCTTAAGACTTGCCCCCCTAAAGACAGCAAGAGTTCCCACTGTAACAAGCAATATGTACTGATGTAGAGCCATGACATGGTTGGGTGTATCATTCACTCAGATGGGATGCAACCTAGCTACAGCTGCAGAGTTCAGAGAGACTTTAGCAGATTCTTCTCTTTTGGTACATGTATTCCGAGATGTTAGCTTATTATCCCTCATTCTGCAGTCACTCTTTTGTAGTCTCACCAAAAGCACTCCCTCCTAATTTTATAGCCACTTCTTGGAAGAGTCCACCTTGTTCTCTTGCTCATTCTTCTTTCTCTCTTCAACATTGACCTGCCAGAGTCTCAGCTTCAGGAAACCTGGTCCCCTTCTGATGGCTTGCCACTGTGTCCTGGGTGCTTGGAAGGTTTGCCTCTTGGCTGATATGCAGAAAATATTTTCAACTGAGTAATAAGTCAATTAGAGAGGCAAAAAATACAGTAAACTCTCTATTTCCTTAAAGGAATATTTATTTGCACAGACTTCCAAACAATTCATCCTTTGGGCTACCCACCATTGCCCACATCTCACTGAATAAGGCCCATGGATCCACCTTTAACTCTGAAACCCAAGGATTCTCCATGACATTCGTGGGTTATCCAAGTATCACCCACATTACAATCAAATCCAATCCAAGCATCCACTAGCCTGCTAGCTCATCATATTCTCCCAAACCCATGGAACCAAAAGTACTTGGTCTGGGTAGGCAGCATTTTCTCCAGCCTCCAGCAAGGGAGGCTGCTCACCCAAATCCATTGACTCTCTGGGAAATCTTCCTCAAAGTTCTTCTGTACTGGAAAATGAAAACCATTCTCCAGTGCAGAGCAACATAAAATTGTGAGTTCCAGAAGACTTATCCGAGAGACAACAAGCCATCTTCTGAGTCTTGGTTTCTTCTTGATTGAGGTTGATACCACAATATTAGAAAGACTATATAATTTGCAAGAAAGGGTCTAGGACAATGTTATATCATTGAGAAAAAGACTGTGGAATTTAATTGCAATTCTGTTCTCCAGATTCATTACCATTCTCACCCAGGGCACAGGAGACAAAAAGCTGTGCCAAGGAAAGAATAATGCAGAGAGGGTACTGGAGAAAGAGAAGAAGGAGGTGGACCACAGCCTTGCCTGAGAGTGCAAAGTGACCACCCAACCAAGCAATGATGGTACAAGTGCAGAGCATGAGTAGACAGACAGTGGTTGCATCATACAAATTATGATCTCCATCCAGCAAAACAGAGAAGAAATGAATCTCAAGAGCCTTTAAATCACTGGTTCTCATGACCCCTTTTAGCCCAATGACCCTGTCCCAGGGGGTCACATATCAAATATTTTTATTAAAACTCATAACAGTAGCCACATTACAGTTATGAAGTAGCAACAAAACAAGTTTATGGTTAGGGTTCAGTACAAGATGAGGGGACTGTGTTAAATGGTCTCAGCATGAGGAAGGCTGAGAACCACTGCCACAGAGAACTTTCAGAGACCAGTCCCTGTCGGGAAAGTCTTTGCAGAAAGTTCTGATCCCCCTCCCCTTGAGTTCTGCACTCTAACCATTTTGCTGCCTCACCCAACCTCAGAGAATAGCAGAAAATTTTCCCCAGGACCGCTAATGTACTAATCCATATCTGTGCTATATGGACCCAAATTCATAGTTAGGTTTAGGTGCAACAGACAGCGTACTATTTCCAATTTTGTATCCGATCTACTAATCAATGCTATTTTACATCAACTAACAGTTCTGTACCACTTTTTAGGAGCAAATCTGTCCTGTATTTCACATTTCTCAAGAGGACCAAAAAGAGGGAGAATTACTAACCTTGTCACAACCCACAGAGCTATGAAATTTACAAAAGATGACTCAACTAGTAGACCTGAGTGCTTGTAACCACCCAGATAAGAGACAGCCTTAAAACTAAGAAAGGAGGCTGTCACCAAGAGAAAGGGCTTCATAGAAGCACATGGTTCCTGGCAGGATTGACTTGACTGAGAACCAGTGATCCACAGGTTTTGTTCATGGAGAGGACCTTGGAGAGTGATTTTTATTTCCTATCCACTCCTTTTACTATATGACATTTCTTTATGTCTTTGATGAATTAATCTACCACCAGAAGGCCACAGTGACTTTGATAATCAGGCAGGCTTAATTTGAATGAAATCCCATCTGTAGGGTTAAGGAAACTGAGGCCAGGAAGAATACGTTCCTATTATAGTCTCCCATGTAAACGACAACCAGAACCTGAGAACCCAAACCCAAGAAATGTCCAGCATTCTGGTTTGTAACCTTATCTGCTTGGCATGCCTGCAAAGTGTACTTAAGAATTTTCTCTTCAGCATGACCTTCTTACAGTCCAACTGCAGTCTATAGTTTGGGCACATTATCCATCTGTAAAAGGCAACCATGAACAGAATGAACCAGAAACAATATCAGATTCCATTAAGGCTACAAGACCACATAAGCTTGTTAGCAAGTGAACTGTCCTTGATTTTAGCTGAAGCATTAAAAGGAAACTGAAAAGGCAATGATTGTCAGTGACTTGGTGCCATTTATGACTGTGTTTGTTGTACCATTCCATCAGCATGTGATACTACCACCTAACACCAGCCAGGAGACTCCCCTCCTCCAGAATGCCCACCTTGAGTGCTGAAGAGGTGGCCTTTACACTGTGAACAAGCAATCACTTTTTTCTGGGCACTCTTCCTTGTCCTTTAATTTTGAAAAGTTGAAAAAAATTATTCTTTAATTTTATCTGGGAGTTATTAGGCATCACCTCCGTGATTGAAGGTCTCCTAAAAGAGACAGGTAATGAGTGACAAGTGCTTGGTGTCTGATAGAATGTGCCCATCATCTCATCCAATCTCACAGAAACCTTAGACAACAAATGTCATCAGCCCCTTCCATGATTGAAACAAATAAGATTTAGAGAGATTAAGTGACTGGCCTCAAGTCACTTAACCTACCACTGACAGCACATCAAAATCACGTAAAAACTTTGAATAATGATCCATATGAGAGCTTCACTTAATGATTTTGATGAAGGTAGGAAGACATCAACGTTCATCCCAGCATTTCTTTAAGCTCCCTATGTGGCTCCAATAAGCACCCAGCATTAAGGTGTGCTTGGTTGGTATCATGCCTTTGTTTTCATTCCATGTCTCTTTCTCACTCATTTTAAATATCTGGTTGCCTCTATTCATTTAGATTAATACTGTGGTCATCTCCTAATGAAATTTCACTGAGCATGAAAGGCTAAATCCATGTGTGTAACCAGATCCGGGGTTAAGTTTGTGGGGCCTCTAACTACTCATGGAATGAGTGGGGAATTCTGTGTTCACCTCCTCTGGCTTCTGCTCTGCATTACTGGGGCCCTCAGGGAAAGCATGCCACCTTGCTGTTTTCTCTGCAACATGAAGGCCTTGTATTTATCAATCTTTGTACTCTTTCCATCTCTGAGCTTCTGTGATTAGCTTCTAAATGCAGAGAGTAAATACAAACCCCTGTGGACATCTGCATTTCTAATCCCTTCAGATCCCTATCTGGTTAGATCTTTGCCCAGGAAATTCTCTGCCTGTGTCCATGGATATCTTCTCCATTCCCCTGTCCTCTTGGCCTGCTTCTTGGTCTCCATTCTGACTTTTACAAGGTGTGGTGACTTGAATAAAAATGGCCTCCATAGGATATTCACATATTTGAATGCTTACTTGGCAGTGAGTGCCACTATTTGAAAGGATTAGAAGGATTGGGGGATGTGTCCTTGTTGGAGAAAGTTTGTCACTGGAGGTGGGCTTTGAGATTTTAAAAATCCATGACAAACCCAGTCTCTCCTCCCCTCCCCTTCACTGTCCTCTCCCCTCCCCCCTCCCCTCCTTTCCCTCTTCCTCTTCTTCCTCTTCTTCTTCTTCTTCTTCTTCTTCTTCTTCTTCTTCTTCTTCTTCTTCTTCTTCTTCTTCTTCTTCTTCTTCTTCTCTTCTTCTTCTTCTTCTTCTTCTTCTTCTTCTTCTTCTTCTTCTTCTTCTTCTTCTTCTTCTTCTTCCTCTCTCTCTCTCTCTCTCTCTCTCTCTCTCTCCAACTACTTCTCCAGCACCATGCCTGACATACCTACTACCATGTTGATAATGGACTACACTTCTGAAACTGTAAGTAAACCCCCAGTTAAATGCTTTTCCTTATAAGAGCTGCCATGGTCATGATCTCTCTTCACAATGACAGAACAGTGACTAAGACACCAAGGAACTTCTTTTCTCCATTACAAATTTCTTTCCTCTTTTTTACCCAGATCCTGTGCATTCTAATCCTTAGAAATTCTGAATATTCAGAATATTTATCCATGGGTCTTAACTGAATGATTCTCCAAAGTTCTTCCAAATGTGGAGCCTGGGGCTCAGGGGAGAAGAGGGTACAGAAAGGGGCAAGTTTAAGTTCACTGTGTACAAACACACATTCACACATATATACAGAAATTTTCAAATTTTACAGTCTTTCCAACACCTGCATCCTAAATCATCTTTCTCTTATAAATATACAATATGAATGAGTGTGCTTATGTTTGGACATTTATGGTTTGTCTCTGAGGGTGTCTATACTCAAGCTACATTGCCATAAAAAATTTTAGAGATGTTCAAAGTACAGGTTAATAGACTGCCTCAGTCCTATGCTGAGCCTCAGTGTGAATGTGGAACACCTCAAGTTCCAACAGTCTGCAAGAAGCAAAGGACAGATGACAACACTGGAAACATGGGCTACTTCCTGTCACCAGGTTCCTGTCATGGGGGCTCTACCTTGTCTCAAGGTGGACTTAACAACCCTCTCTTCACTACCCCCAAACTTTCCTTAACTGCACCAGGCCTTAGAAAATTGGAAACGTTAAGTCTGAGGCTCATTATTCTGCAATGGTTCTCAGAATTTCCTAGGACATGACAGGCTTGGAGAAGCTTTTGAACAGCTCTGTGTCCCACAGGAAGAAAGACCTTTTTCAGGATGTTCCAGGACAGAGCATGGGGGCGGGGGGAGAGGGCATGTGACCGTTTTTCTGAAGGAAATAATTCTGTTGATTGGAACAGCATTTTGCAGATGCCTGCTTGGTTTCATAGGTTGCAGCTTTTAAGCATCACTAACATACGTTTTACATTTATTCTTGCTGAAGTTGACTTCTTTTTTTTTAAAGTGGAACTAATAATCAAGGCTTTTAGAGCAAATTCATTGTCTTGGGTACAACTGTTTCCCATCCAACTGCATACAACTACCTTCCCACTGTTAGGTGGGAATACAAGTTTCTGTCCCTTTCATTAGTCCCCTTTGTCATAAAACCATTACTGTGTTTTTGATTTCCAAAGAGAAAAAAAAAAGGAGTGTGTTTATGGTTTTGCCTTTATTTTTAGACAGTGCTCTTCCTTTAACAGTGTATATTGTTACAGCAATCTCGAGTTCTAATTTATTTATTGTTAAGACGCTAATTATGCATTTGCCTTGTTTTTATTGAGACTAAACAAGTGCAAAGTTAACTCGGAACATCTCCGAAGAGACCACTGAGCTCCAAATGTACAACCAGGTCCTAAGAAGAAGCAGGAGGCGGCTCACCAGGTCTTCCCATGCATGGAGCCACTGTAGGATGAAACTGCCAGTCCTTTCTCCAGCAGAGCAATGGCTTACTTCTTCTGGTGGCTGCATTGAGTGACACGATGGAATTGCCAGTTCCCTGAGATCCCAGAGAAGACACGGGTCCCTCTATCACAAGCCACCTTCACATACACAATAGCAAATACTGACGGTAGTAGTGTAAGTTCTAGGATTTTCAAAGACTGGTAAGAGACAGCCTTGAAGATACTCTGAGACCCTTATCACTAACTGTTTACTACACAAACCTCACCAGCAAACCAGATGCCTGGGCTAAATGGAACTCAGAAGGGCACTCAGCCCCGATCCCCTTAACATTTGATGAAGCTGAAACTCACAAACAGAAAGTGGCCACACCAAACGCTGCAGGCTCATGGTAGAGCCAGCATTGAAACCATGGCCTTCTAACTTTTAGAACAACACTTTTTTCCAAAAGTTAATCCTAGGGGTGAGGAGATGGCTTAGCAAGTCTGCCCTTTCAGGGAGGTCTGTACCTCAAAGTATAATGTGGAAGAAAGGCTGATGAAAATTCCCAACATCAACCTCAGGCTTCCATATCCATACACACACACACACACACACGCACACGCACACGCACACGCACATTCACCTACACATTCTCATAAATAAGAAGAGGACAAAAAAGCAACAGTGAGCCCCTAAACCTCCTCTGTCTGTGACACAGAAGTCAGCCACCCTGATCTAAACCTCCTGCTGTGAAGTTAAAAAAAAAAAAAAAGGAACCCCCTGCTTGCTAATCCATTCCCAGATGCCCAGGTTGGTTATGTGTCTTAATTCTCAAGGCAACACATTGTTTCAGACACCCTCTTCTGAAGCAGGGAGGTAAGAAGTCTGCCAAAGTAAAGACAGTTAGGAAGCAGCAGACCCAGAATTCCATCTGGGGTCTTCCACCTGCACAGCCCAGGATCAGAACCACTGCCTTTGCCTGTCTCGTGTGTTCCGGCTCCTCTCTTTGCTGCATTTGGGCATTAACAGACCCCACAACTCTTAAACTACTTCTTTGTCAATACTATTCTAACAAGGAATCCAGGGAGCAAGCAGATGACCCTGGATCTGGAGAAGGTGGGCGGGCCTCCAGCAAGTACCAGCAAGTTAAAAAAAAAAAAAAGATAAAAAGGCTGACCTAATGACTTATAGGATATTACATCTTGCATAGCAGTGACATAAGGGAGGTCCAGGCCCAAGAGCCTCATTCTGAACTCTGTGCAGTAACAAGGATACTTCTCAAGGCTTACTTTACTGGCTGAAAAGGCAGTTTGAGAAGATATAACTTTTAGCCTTGGGTCCCCAGCTTCTGTTTGGATACTACATGAAGAGGAGCATGTGTACCTGGAGTACAGGTAGCTTTTGGACAGAGATCAGGTGACAGGAAGTAAGATAAAAGGCCAATACACTAAACACAGAGAGACCTAACTGTGGCACGATTTGTGCTTCCTGTATTCCTGAACTCACCCCCAAGGCATTGCCCTAGTCTAAAGATGCTTGCCTCCACATGGTCTTATTCTCGGAGTTAAGAATTGCTGCCTAGCCACCATGGATTGGATTTCCTGTTCTTCAAAGTCAGAAACTCCATGATGGAGCCCTTCGAGGGCTTCACAACCAGAGTTGTGCTCTGCAGCACCGAATATTCATCTTAAAGAAGTTGTTATATAACGTTTATCTGTTATCATTTTCAGTCTGGATTTTTGGCTAAGGAATAGAAATCTGATTCTTTGAAAACTAAATTTAAAATAGAGACCCATGTGTGTGACTATATAAAACCTAATTCCTGCCCTGGCAAGATGATTCAGAGAGTAAATGTGGCTGCCACCAAGCCTGATGCCCTGAGTCCAATCCTATGGAGGAAGGAGGGAACTAACCCTGACTAATACATACATGTGCCATGGCTCATGCATGTTCACATGTAATCACACACACACACACAAGGTAAATAAACAAATGTCAAAACTAAGTCTTAGAGATACCATAAGATTATCCACTACTCAAGTTGCTGAGTGTTCAAGTAGAACATAAGTTTAAGTTCAGCCTGAGCCGTGTATTTCACCTCTACACTTCCTTAGAAAGCTCCCCTCAGAAAGACAGAAAGAAAAGGCAACTCAGAAGACCCTCTTTTCATGGCTCATCTTGGCCATGTTTTCATCAAATCTAGTTTTTTTTCTATTACGTATCTGTTTTGAGCACATACCCTGTAGACACACATCCCTTCTACAGTCTGACTCTGGCTTATTTTGGACCCACAGTGAACTATTGGTCACATAGTCAACTGTTCTGGGCAGTTTTGTCCTCTTGTCTCTGAATTGCTCAGTGTTTAGCTCAGCATTGAGTAAAGAATTCCACACTAGTGTCCAGGAGACCCTGTGAGCTATGTTCCTTTTAGCTGTCTCATAAGTAAGGATTACATCATGAAGACCTGTAGTAATAACCTGTTCAGATTCAAGAACCTCATTCCTAGCCTGAAGAGAGGGAGCCTGAACAGTGGAGGCCACGGACAATCACGGAACTAAATATAGAACTCAAGTACCAAAAGCCAGTATGAAACGTGTTGCTCTTCTTCTTAGAGCAATGTCGTTTTGTAGTCGTTTGGTCTTTGAGGACAAATCTAGGTAACTCGAGGAGACATGTTCTAGTGCAGAGCCCTCTAGATGGAGACTCGCTGCAAAGACATGTAAGCTTTATGACAGCTCAGACTTCTTTCGTATCTATTTTTATAACCTTGGTACCCAGAATAGCACCCGGCACAAAGCAAGTGCCCAGCAAAGGCATATGGTAACTAAATAAAGAGTTTACTGTTATTATTGTTATTGATCACCATGTTTCATCATTGTTAGGTGGACCTAACAGTAGCTTCTACTTGGAATAATGTAGGCAAAGAAATATGAGAAGTACTAGCCTCCGGTAAAATGTGTTATTCTAGTGAGTTTTGAAGGTATGAGCTAAGGAAGCTAAAAACACAAAATGTCAAGCTGTATTTAAACATCTTATTTTCAAAGCATGTCTTAAAAACCCTGGAATGATGTTTGTAACTGGATCTCTCTACCTTGCTCCAAAGAGGCAGGTACCTTCTTTAATCCACAGTGAAGGTGAGAGTGTGGCATGGAAGCCACACCCCCATTCCCAGACATCTTAAAGCACCTGATCGCTCCATCAGGCATTGTATTTGTTGGAGTGGCTGATCGGGTAGCACTGACAGAAGCATTATCACATCTAACATTTGTTCATTTCACACTCCGGCTCTCTCTCCATCACAGGTTTGTTCACTGGCTTCCATCACATCTCGGCGATCTTCTCTCACCACTTTGTACACGGTGGCTTTTTTAGGCGACTTTTTCTGAGATGAGTGAGGGTTGCTTCTTTTTTTCCTGGGATGCCAATCCAATCTGGTATTTCAAAATGCCAACGCCATTGGCCCTGCTGGGAACCGATTAAACAATTTCTATGCCTAACAGCTCTTTTCAAGTTGCTGAGTTTTTGATTTTCATTTCTTAAGGCTAAATTTTCACACACACAAAAATTGCCCACTCTTTGCATGCAAATGAAGCAGTTTAGAAATGGAAATTCAAGCACAGTGAGCCCTGCATTAATTTACAAATCCATGGCATATTTAAAATATTTTTTTTTCAAATTGCTTCACACGTTTTGGGTGTGTGACACATCGCCATTTAACTTAGTCAAAGTTATTTTGCTGATAAACTTTAGATAACTCTGAAGAAGACATCTTTGGGGAACCATGGAAGAGACTGTTTTTCAGTTCCATTGTTCTGTTGCTTCCCTGCGACCCTTTCATTGAAAGAAAGAGATCCACTTGAGTAAGCTAGAGCTGCCTCTGAGAGCAAGACCTTCTCACCAACATGACAAGCAGGGAGGGACTGAAGGAGGACAATGAGTGACAGTGTTCTCATTGACGAAGGACCTACAGTGTGCAAATGTGCAGAGACCTCACAGTTCACCCACTTTGTTCCTCTTTCCCTCTCCCTGTCGTAAGAGGGCCCAGTGTATCCCCACACCTCAGAAAGGCAGAAACAGGACATCACATCTTCAGCAAAGTGCATCACGGCTCTGTTGAATTCAGATTTCAGTTGAAGACAAATCTAAAAGCCATCACTAATACTAGTGCAGTGTTAGGCATGGCGGAACACACTTGTAATTCCAGAACTCTGGAGCTTCAGGCAGACAGATGAGAAGTTCAAGGCTAACCTAAGCTACATGATGAGCTTGGTGGGGGAGCAATATGGGCAACAGAAGACTTTGTCTCAAGACAACAACAAAGTAAAAATTCAAAACAACAACAACAATAACAAAAGAACAGCAACAATAACAAAACACTGCAACAAAACCAGCATAGATTAATTAATTAACTAGTTAATTAATTAAATATAGTGCAGAGTCAGACAAATTGCCCATGGAATAGAATCAGCTCTGAGCCAGTCAAGTGCAGCTACACAGAGTAGCAGACACTGCAAGAAGGTGGAGAAAGTATAGGTCAATACTTTGATAGTAAGCAAGAGGCAGGAAGTATGAAAGGAGGGAAGGAAGAAGGAAGGAAGGAAGGAAGGAAGGAAGGAAGGAAGGAAGGAAGGAAGGAAGGAAGGAAGGAAGGAAGGAAGAAAGGAAAGGGGGCTCAAGAAGAGAGAAGAAGGCAAGTATATCCCTCATAACATCTAGACAGACCAGTAACACGAGAGAAACATTATAAAATAAACTCTGAGGCCCCAGAACAGAAAGTCTTGTAAAAGTCACTAGAAGAGACTATTAAAACAAACAAAGAAGCGGATGCAACTGCATCTACGTCTACCATTTCTGAAGACCCAGAAATAAAGTCAGGAATGAAGACTCAAGCTGAGAGATGTCTGCAGTCTCTAATTATCAAAGACAAAGAAGTTCTGCATATCAATGAGAACAATACAACACAGACGATCTATAGGTGGGAGACACAGAGTCATTTCACAGACAGGGGCAGGTGACTACTTGCTAAGCCAATGGGGAAATGGTTATTCTTTGGGAAATGTACCATGAAGCCACACGAGGCACTATGCAGTTCCAAACGGTGAACAAACTGTTTCAAAGTGTGACAATGTCAAGTGTTTTGAAGGTGCAAGATAACTATATAGAACATCCCCGCACTTCCTGGTTTAGACCAAAATGTTTCACTTACTTTGAAATATTCTTGAGCATTAGCTAGAGACACTGAAAATGTCTGAGCCAATCAGATACTCCCAAATAAACACTGTGTGTGTGTGTGTGTTTGCAAGACAAATATATATATATATATATATGTATATATATATATATATATATATATATACATATTCATTCACTATACATACTGAATATTCCAAACATCATTGTTCTGTAGAGCAAAACAAGCCAACATCCATACATAGGCGACCACAGGAATGTATCTTGAGTCATACCATAGAATATAGTATGTCTACACATAGCCATAACTGAATCTAAAACGTGTAATGTTGAGCAGCCAACAAGAAAAATATATGTGCCATGTGACTTTATTAATCTGGAATTCTAAAATATTAAATATCAAGTGATGGATTATTGTGCTGGTTAACTTTATGTCAACTTGACACAAGGAAGGAGCTTCAGTTGAAAAAAAATGTGTCGTTAAGATCATAATGTAGGCATTCCTATAGGACATTTTCTTAATCAATGATGGATATGGGAAGGTCCAGCCTAATATGGGTGGGGCCACCCCTGTGCTGGTGGACCTGGGTTCTATAAGAAAGCAGGCTGAGCAAACCATGGGGAGAAAGCCAGTAAGTATCACCCTCCATGGCCTCTGCATCCGCTCCTGTCTTCAAGTGCCTGCCCCTATTTGAGTTCTTGCCTAGCTTCCCTCAATGGGCTGAGATATGTAAGCCAAATAAACCCTCCCTCCCAAAGTTGTTTTGGTTATGGTGTTCCATCACAGCAACAGAGATGCAAGCTAGGACCACTATTTAGGGATAATTTATACATACAATAACCCAAATATTCATACATGAAGGAAAACAAAGTGGCAGTGACTTCATATTTCTTCCAGAGACTAGAAGAGCAAACGATTGGAGAGGTCTTCCATTAGGATTCAAAACTATCAGTCCTCTTCAGCATAAAGGTTTATTTTTTTTCGTTGTGCTTCATTGTGTTTGTTTTATAAGATAGACTGGAGGGTGTTTAAACTCAGCATCCTTCTGCCTTAACCACCAAGTGTTGGGTTACAGAAGTACAACACCGCAGCCTCATCATTCTTGAAGTTGTACATAGATCTTAAAAAACATTTCCTATGTTATATGTGTGTGTGTGTGTGTGTGTGTGTGTGTGTGTGTGTGTGTGTGTGTGTTTGTGTGTGTATCCATTGTATGACTCATGATGCATTCAGGTGCTCTCCTGCTTATGGGAATTAATTAGTTTGTTAACACAATGCTACCTTTTCTACTTTATCCAAGTCTAGCCATCTATAGTAAGTTTTTTCTAATAGTGTTCTCCAGGCTAGGGATGTAACTCAGTAGAGCATTTGTCTAGATGCACAGAGCCCAGGCCTTCAAGGCCAGTGCTGCATTCACCAGGGGTGGCAGCTCAGACTCAGGATTCTAGCACTGGGCAAGTGAAGACAAAGAAGGTCAGAAATTCAAACTCCTCCTCAGCAACACAGCTAGTTCGAGGCCAGCTCAAAAAACCTGAAACCTTGTCTCCATGCAAACAAGCTAACTAAGCACACAAGCAAACAAATAAAACTGCTCCCCAAAGGTCAGATGACCTTCCTCCCCAGCATCTTCTGGGAGACACAAGTGAACTGTGAACTGGTCCAATCATATTCTGAATGCAAGGAGAGATCCACAGACACTGATGCTCAACCTTCAGGGCTGCTCTTCTCTGTCCTGTTTCTCTTCCTGCCATATCAGAGATTGAGAAACACAAAGAGGTTTCATGGCTTTAGTAACTCAACTCACTGTTTCCATTAGTAACTACTTCTACAGGGTGGCATTTGAAAACAAAAACAAAGAAACAAAATCTCCCACAAAGAATCCTTTCCCTGAGTCTTACCAGAGTAAATTGTATGGGGCTAGCGTTAGCTGAAGATTTGCCAAAGAAGCAATTTCACTTTGTATGTATGTGTTTAGTCTATGCTATTTAGACTCCAAATTTTCTTATATTCTGAGAAAATGGAAAATATATGCATTTCATCAAATCTTACATGAATTTTACATAGCGATAAAAAGCACAAAATAAGCTATCTTAAGGTTGATCATTTCTTAGACTCTCAATAAAATCAAGTTTTCCTGGAAATCAAAGCAAAGATTCAAGAACACTACCTAGAGAATGGAATTGGCCCTGTGTGCAATCCATACCCGATAACAGCACTGTGAGAAACAAAGCAGGGACCAGGAGGGAGGGAAATGGTTACCTATGGTAACTCCAAAGGTAGAGCCAAGAAAAACATACAGGAAACAGAAGCCATAGGATTTTCTCACAGAAGGCAGATTTAAAACAAGTGAATGGTTCTACCAGACAAAGAGAATCAATAGCCCCATTTTGGATTCATTTCTTCCAATGGTAGCCAGCAGACCAGCTCTGTATCTCTATATATGATGGACAGTCGCAAAGTTGGAATAAGAAGGTCCAACGCTCTTCAACTTTTTACAACACATTCATCCAACATACTGGGTTTCTTTTCTTTTCTTTTTTTCAATTTTTTATTAGATTTTCTCTTCATTTACATTTCAAATGCTATCCTGAAAGTTCCCTATACCCTCCCTCTGCCCTTCTCCCCTACCCATCCACTCCCACTTCATGGCCCTGGTGTTCCCCTGTACTGGGGCATATAAAGTTTGCAAGACCAAGGGGCCTTTCTTCCCAATGATGGCCGACTAGGCCATCATCTGATACATATGCAGCTAAAGACACAAGCTCTGGGGGTACTGATTAGTTCATATTGTTGTTCCACCTATAGGGTTGCAGACCCCTTCAGCTCCTTGGGTACTTTCTCTACTTCCTCCACTGGGGGCCCTGTGTTCCATTCTATAGATAACTGTGAGCACCCACTTTTGTATTTGCGAGGCACTGGCATAGCCTCACAAGAGACAGCTATATCAGGGTCTTTTCAGCAAAATCTTGCTGGCATATGCAATAGTGTCTGCGTTTTCTGGCTGATTATGGGATGGATCCCGGGGTGGGGCAGTCACTGAATGGTCCATCCTTTCATCTCAGCTCCAAACTTTGTCTCTGTAACTCCTTCCATGAGTATTTTGTTCCCTATTCTAAGGAGGAATGAAGTATCCACGAATTGGTCTTCCTTCTTCTTGATTTTCTTATGTTTTGAAAATTGTATCTTGGGTATTCTAAGTTTCTGGGCTAATATCCACTTATCAGTGAGTGCATAACAAGTGAGTTCTTTTGTGATTGGGTTACCTCACTCAGGATGATATCCTCCAGATACATCCATTTGCCTAAGAATTTCATAAATTCATTCTTTTTAATAGCTGAGTAGTACTCCATTGTGTAAATGTACCACATTTTCTGTATCCATTCCTTTGTTGAGGGACATCTGGGTTCTTTCCAGCTTCTGGCTATTATAAATAAGGCTGCTATGAACATAGTGGAGCATGTGTCCTTCTTATCGGTTGAGGCATCTTCTGGATATATGCCCAGAAGAGGTATTGCTGGATCTTCCGGTAGTACTATGTCCAATTTTCTGAGGAACCTCCAGACTGATTTCCAGAACGGTTGTACAAGCTTGCAGTCCCACCAACAATGGAGGAGTGTTCCTCTTTCTCCACATCCTCGCCAGCATCTGCTGTCACCTGAATTTTTCATCTTAGCCATTCTGACTGGTGTGTGGTGGAATCTCAGGGTTGTTTTGATTTGCATTTCCCTGATGATTAAGGATGTTGAACATTTTTTCAGGTGCTTCTCAGCCCTTCGGTATTTCTAATTCTTTGTTTAGCTCTGTACCCCATTTTTAATGGGGTTATTTGAATTTCTGGAGTCCAGCTTCTTGAGCTCTTTGTATATATTGGATATTAGTCCCCTATCAGATTTAGGATTGGTAAAAATCCTTTCTCACTCTGTTGGTGGCCTGTTTGTCTTATTGACAGTGTCTTTTGCCTTACAGAAGCTTTGCAATTTTATGAGGTCCCATTTGTCGATTCTTGATGTACAGCACAAGTCATTGCTGTTTTGTTCAGGAATTTTTCCCCTGTACCATATCTTTGAGAATTTTCCCTACTTTCTCCTCTATAAATTTCAGTGTCTCTGGTTTTATATGGAGTTCTTTGATCCACTTAGACTCTACAGATACAATGCAATCCCCATCAAAATTCCAACTCAATTCTTCACTGAGTTAGAAAGGGCAATTTGCAAATTCATCTTGAATAACAAATAACCTAGGATAGCAAAAACTATTCTCAACAATAAAAGAACCTCTGGAGGAATCACCATGCCTGACCACAAGCTGTACTACAGATCAATTGTGAGTAAAAAACAAAAAAAATAACAAAACAAAACAAAAAAACTGCATGGTACTGGTACAATGACAAACAGGTAGATCAATGGAATAGAATTGAAGACCTAGAAATGAACCCACACTCCTAAGTTCACTTGATCTTTGACAAAGGAGTTAAAACCATCCAGTGGAAAAAAAAGACAGCATTTTCAACAAATGGTGCTGGCACAACTGTCAGTTATAATGTAGAAGAATATGAATTGATGCATTCTTATCTCCTTGCACACTGGGTTTCTTCCACAAACACCAGGAACAGACCTAGAACTGAGGTGCTTGGAAGTGGGCCATGAAGCCCAGTGAGGCATGTTTGACTGAGCTTCAACTCAGAAAGTAATTAAGAGACATGTGGCCATCGACAGTGCTGAGAAAATGGGCGTTCCTTTCATCAAAGTCTCTGGCACAATGATAAGACATATACCTTGTAGTAATTAAGTATAGAAGCAGTATTTGATACGAGGATTGTAATCATGCCACAGAACTTGGGCATAAAGACAGATGACTGATGGTTTGTTTCTTTGCTTGCTTGTTAAGTTGGGAGTCTTAAATATAGTCCACAGGCTGACCTGAAATTTACTGTTTAGCCTCTACACTATACCCTCTAGCACATAATCTTTGCTCTTCCAGTCTCAGACTCCCTTATAGGAAGACGGTGTTGGTTATTTGCTGCATTTTGAGGGAGAAATATTTGATAAAAGCTGCCTAAGGAAGTGGGGATTTCACTGGGCTCACAATCTGTGGCTATCATCTATCATAGAACAGAAGCAGCAGGAGGAGGCAGCTGAGCAAATGAATGTGCACTTGGGAGGAAGAGCCAGGGCAGTGCTGCTCATCTCCTCTTCTCCTACAGGATGATGCCGCCCACAGAGGACGATCTTCCCACCTCCATTAATTTAAGCTAGGAAATTCCTCACAGACATGCCTAGAGGATTGCCTTCATGATGATTCTGTTCAAATGTGGTTTTGTCCTGTTGTTTTGAGACAGGGTCTCACTATGTCACCCTGGCTGACCACGAACTCACCATGCAAACCAAACTGGCCTCACAGAGATGGTCTGTCTTCCTCTGCCCTCCCATTGCTGGGATTAAAAGCCTGTTCCACCATGTTTGGCTCTGTGGTGATTCTAAACCACACCACAGGTACCATGATCAACAGAGGGCTTGTAGAATGAATTGATTGATTTCTTACCAGCTAACCTTACTTTGGCTTAATGCATAATTCAGCAAAAAGTCACTGACATATATGCCAGCAGATCAACGATTTTCCAAATGATTTGAATCTGCATTCTTATATAAGGTTTCTGCAAGTTGTTTCTGCAGGTCCTTTGAGCATTTCAGAACCACACCATAGGTGGTGAATTTGATATTACATGCTGTCCTTAAGGTGTTGGATGCCAAGGATGTACGTAGTGTGTGTGTGTGTGTGTATGTGTGTGTGTGTGTGTGTGTGTGTGTGTGTGTGTGTATGGTGATCTTAATGAGATTCACTCAGTACAAATTACTTAAATTTGGAGGGGTGAGCATTTACAGTTTTCCATCTGCACATGCCAGTGTCTCTGC
Organism: Mus musculus; assembly: GCF_000001635.26. NCBI lineage: Eukaryota > Metazoa > Chordata > Mammalia > Rodentia > Muridae > Mus > Mus musculus. The sequence goes on along the minus strand of NC_000084.6, from coordinate 68,591,306 downwards.
AGTCGAAGTATCACTAGAATGGGCTTATGCTTACATGGTCGGTTTGCCTTGGGGAACTCCAACTCCAAGTACGCATTACAATATTACAATGAATAAGTACAGGGATACTGGACGTCTAAACAGATTGGATTGGGGCAGAAAGGGAGAGCAGGAAGGATGTATCACTACTTGAATTTGGCTTTGTTTTGGAAATGCAGTAACACTCACGGAGGGCTAGGCCAGTCCAAATTGGTGTGGCAGGCTTCTTACCATTTCCCTCACAGCACAGGGAACTTCAACGGCGAAAGAAATGATGTGAATAGAACTCCAGCCCAGCAGGCTGAGCAGCGCTCGGCTGCTTGGCCATTATGACATCTTCAATGTCCCCACAGTGAGGTATTTTTACTCCACACCATGGAATGGAACGCTGGAAGCCATCCATGCGGCACTTTCCTTCCAGGGTCCTGATGTGTGACAGTTTCCTGCGTGAGACTTCCCTTCTTACTTGGCACTTGGATTTTAAAATGACTCAGTGATTAATGCTTCAGAGCTGCACGTGATAATCGTCTTGGCAGAAGGCGATGTCTTTGTTCTTAGTCACACACCTTTTGTGTAGTGTTTCCCACTCTGGCTCCCTTATTTATGACCTGTTGGCATGCATCTATATTTAGCAAGTAAATTGCTGATATCCAAGGAGTCATCAAAGGTACAGCTGCTTCATCTCTATGGGGAACGCCAGCTTCGGGGGGGGGGGGGGGGGTGGGGCTAGCTCTACTCTACCAAGACTTACTCCAGAACATTCCTTAGTTTGAAGACAAGAAATGTGTGCTTAATTTCTAAGTTACCTGGCTGAAGCTGTTAGCCTCACCACCACCCCCAGCCTTGACAATTTGGGCTTGATGAGCTTCTATGTTATTCTTGGCTGACTGTCAGTTCAGGAGGATGTTTTCCTGATCTCCTTCATGCCAGGTTATATTTGGTTGTTTTTTCCTCCTTTTGAGGGGGCTTCTCTTAGTTGTGTGAACCTATGACCTTGTTTTTATGTTTGCAGTGTTCCTAGCTAGGAAACTTGCGGCAATCCTCTCTGTCCCTTCTTGAGTCACTGCTTGGGTCACACATGCTTTGGTCACTTCTAAGTCAAAGAGACACTCTAACACAATCCTCCGGTGACTTCTCCATCATTGTGTTCCTGTTGCAGAAGTTATGACAGACCCTGTTCTCCTTTAAGGTCATCTAAATTGAGTTATGTAATGACAAGCACCTGTTTTATCTTTGAGCTTATCGGAGGCTTCTAGGGCACTATTTGCCATCAGCCCATTTATCCTCCCAGTTCTCTGAGAGCGATGTTGGCATTATGCTGTCCTTTTTACATAAGAGGAAATTGAGACACTGGGAGATAAACAGGGAAACTCACCGCACCCAAAGGAACCTAAGGGAACTTTTAGAAAGTTCTTCCAGAAAGACTCACATTGTACAAAAGATAACTCTGGGCGTCCTGTCTTCTGGTTTCTTTTTGTAGCAGTCATCTTGGACTCTGAAACCAAAGCCATATAAAGTCAGGTCCGTAGCCACTGATGTCTTCTCGTCAGAGGCTGCTGAGGTACTATGAGTCCTTGCTTTTTAATGTCCTCTTTTAAAGTGTTCTCGTCACAACACAAGGTCGTGGGAGAGTACCTTCTATGCACCTATCTTTCTCTTCCAAGACTAAGAAAATGTTCGAAGACATCTCCCACAGAACTCTCTGGTCTAGTTCCTGTATCATTCCCAATCATCCTTAAAAGCAGAAAATATTTACTCGCTGTTTGGCCTGGGCTTTCAGCCGTGGGGAAAAAAATTCACCTTTGAGTGCCCATATTAAAAGCCAAAACCAAGCAGGCATGGGTGAGAATTCTCAAGCAGACTCCTAAGAGCTTTCAAAACTCCTCAGAGGATTAAAAACCGAGCCCCAGAAACAGGTAAGAGAAGGATGGAATCTGCAGTGCTCTATTCTAGTCTTTGTGTGCATGGGGATATGGGGGCATCAAGATAGGGTTTCTCTGTGTAGCTATGGCGGTTCTGGAACTCACTCTGAAGACCAGGCTGGCCTTGAACTCAGAGGTCCTCTTGCATCTGCCTCCACAGTGCTAGGATTAAAGGCCTGCAATGCCGCCGCCGCCGCCACCACCGTCACCACCATTACCCAATGGCCTGTTCCACTCTTCACCATTCCCACTCCCACCAGTGCTCAAACCCTCTGTGGCAGAATCAGGGAATGGATGGTAAGTCAGCATTCACACATAGTGCAATATGGCATTCCAACACACATTTTGGAAATACATTAATTGAGGGGTTGATACAACAGGCTTTTGAGTAAGATTTCAATCCCTCCTCTCCCATTTACAGGCTGTGACTCATAGTCATATACTCACAGCCATTTTTAATCTCTGGGTATCTTGATTTCCTCATCTAAAAAATGAGATTATAGCAATACTTCCCCTTAGCAAATTGAGAAAAATAAATCAACTGATAAAAAACAGTACCTGGCATATTTTAACCACTATATAAGCATTTGGTGAGCTTAAAGATTAGTTTGAACACATGTAAGAAATTAGTATATCCATCCATTGAGTTTGTAAACTTTTGGGCTAGCTTTTGTTCACAGATGATGTTGGGTGTCTTCTCTCAAGATACTGTCCCTCCCACCCCTCAAAAGTCCCCTCATGTAGGTGGGGTCAACCATTACATGATAGTGTCTGCCAATGTCCTGGGTGGATTTCCCAAGATACCTTGCAGGTAAAACATAAACGTGAAATTCTCCTGAACCCAATGGAAGCTGAGGAAATTTTTGCTGGCGTTTCTTAGAATGACTTATGCTTTACGGAAAAAAAAATGAAAAAAAAAAAAAAAACCTGATTCTGGGCAAAGAAATATTGCATCTCACGCTTCCCATCTTCTGTATCTTCTGACATCATTTTGCTTCATGATGCAGACTCAGAGTCATCCTTGTAACCACCATGAGAGTCCACTTGTGAAGGGCTGTATTGAAATTGATACACGTTCTTACTCTTTAAATCACTCTCAGCCTGATTATTGGTGGTTCATTGCCAACTAGTTCCTAAAAACAATCAATCCCTTTATCAAGGTTAAGGAGAATTCCTAGCCAGACAGTTGGTGGAGCTAGAATTCAAGCTCTTACTGATGTATGTCAATGACAGAACACATTGGCCTAGGACTCAGAACACCAGGAGCCAAAACATGTAGGGTCTACTAGAGAGATTAAAAGAGAATCATCTCTTCTATTTGTACTGTACCTTTAACTTTAAGAGTTCAGGGTCAAAGAGTCTACTTGGAATTTTATGAACCCAAATCACTTTCATCTGTAGAAATACAGAGTGAGGAATCCAAGTTATAAAACCAAGATGGCTATAGTCACATAAGCAGCAAAGCCAGATGAGAAGTGAGATCCTGTCCCATCGTTCTTTTCTCATGCTATTAGCTCTGGTTATGGGATGTCCTAGCCCATCCGAAATAGGCAGCTTTTACAGAAACAGTTAGATTGGGAATACAGAAGAGAATCAGAGCTGGAGATGAATATTCAAGTCATCAATATGGCAAAAGTAACATAGAGCCTAGAACTGGTGGAGTTCTAGACTGGAGAAGAGGATGAGGACTGAATACTGGGCTACTCTCTGTTCAGAAGTTACTCTGTGCCAAGCGACGGTGCTCATTGCTTCTAGTCATTAGAAGGAATCCGACAGCAAATATTGCTGCTTATCCTATTTTACAGATGGAGAATCTAAAGTACAGAGAAGTTTTATTGTGACTGTTGTTTGCTTCTCTTTTCTTCAATATCACCATAGTCGTAAGTGCAAAGCTAAACTATAAACTCAGACAATCTAGCTCCAAATCAGTAGACCACCTAAACCCAAGTGCTCTGCCTCTTTAGATTTGGATCTTGGGCTTGGCTTAGACACATGTGCATTTATAATCTATAGCATTGGTTCTCAACCTGTGGGTCTTGACTCCTTGGGTAGTTTGAAAGACTCTTTCACAGGGGTCGCCTAAAACCATTGGAAAACACAGATATTTACATTGTAATTCATAATACTAGCAAAATTAGAGTTATGATGTAGCAATTAAAATAACTGTATGGGTTGCAGGTCACTATAACATAAGGAACTGTATGCAAGGGTCACGGCATTAGGAACACCGAAATCCACTGTTCTAGAAGAAGGCTTCAATAATAACTGTAGTGAATACCAAAGATTCTAGCAAGCTCAAGTCTAAGTGTATGATCCATCAGCCTTGTGACCCAGCAACGCAACTAGCGGGTTCTTACCAAAAGACCACACTAATCCATGTGAAGACTAACCAGGTAGTTGGAGGCATCAGAGAAGGTAAAGAGTCCAGAGTCAAAAAGTCCACTGGGAGTTTTAGGAAACAAAAATCTGAAGGGTAAATCTGAATTCACCAAACACATAAGCTTTGTGTTTTATGGTTTTGTGTTGTCTTTCTTTTTAGTTTCACGTGATAGATCACAGAGATTCACATCTCTGGACCTGAATCCAGCCTTGTCCTTAAGAAGTTGTGAAGGAAGATACCACCACAATTGCACTATTTCAGGATCACATCATGTCCCTATACATTGCCACCACATCCGTCGTCTGCCTCCTTCTCATCGTATCCCCCTTTGTTTCATTCTCAATGGTGCAATGTAAAAGAGCTAGCAAATATAAATCTGAGCTTCCTATTTAAAAGCATCCCATGATAAAATATCAAAGCTCTTTGGTATGAAAGTTAGTGCCCTTGGTGGGCTGGTTCCTATTCACCCTTCTGCTTTCATGCTCCAATCCATCATACTCCAGAATACCAAACTATTCTTTGGTAAGGCACACTCCCCTATCCACACACATCATGCTTGGCATGTCTCTATGTGTGCTGCTTTCATTGTACCAAAAGATATGCTTTAGTTACTTTAGGCATTGATGCAATAAAACGGCCACAACAACATAATAGAAAAGGTGTTTATTCCAGTTTAAGGTTACAAAGTGGTACAATCAATCCATCATGAAGAGGAAAGAGCATGAGTCTGGTGGGACACATTGTTTCAACAGTCAGGAAGCAGAGGAAGACCAGGAAGCAGGGCCAGACTGTAAAGAGCCATGGGCTATCCCCACTGACCCCTTGTCTCCATCAGGATCTAACTCTTAGAGGTTTCACAACCTTTCCAAGCAGCACTATCATCTGAAAAGCAAGATTTCAAACACATGAGCCTGTGGATTTCAAACACATTCAAGCCACAACAGATAGCGGTCTTAGCCAATATAATTAAGCTGGAATTCACTAGAAGAGACCAGAAAACAAAGAATAGCATTATATAGTCATTAAAGGGTTAATTCATCAAAAAGATAAAATAATTAGCATATATGCAACAAACATCAGAGTTTATAAACATATGAAACAAGCAATGACAGACTGAAAGACAGAAGTAGACACTTAATAGTGACTGCAACCTCAAGTAGACACATAATAGGTGACTATGAAACCTCACTTTCAAGGGTGATAAGCAAACAGACAGAAGACTGGGAAGAAAAGAGTTGGACGTTCTATAAGTTCACTGTACCAGAGAGATATACACAGAGCATTCTACCAAACAACAGCAAAATATGCATTTCTACCAAGTACACATGGATCAAATGTTGGGACACAAAATGAGTTGTAATTACACTTTGAAAGGCCAAGATACATCCCTGTCCTAGAATATTGGTATGTTCACCAAAAAGGAAGTTATGAGCTTTGGTGGTCTAAGTTTTTTAGAGTTTCATTCAGTAGGCATGACTGATTAAATAATTGTCCATTCGGTTTTATTCGATCCCCAGCTCTTGTCTCCTGCCCAGAGATCATACTGGTTTAAGGCTCACTCTGAAACTTTCATCACTTGACTAGTCTTTCTGGTGAGTAGAATCCTGACTGAACATTCATTGACATGGGGCACAGCCCTTGTGAAGGAGTCCAAAGCCTCAATCCTAGAGGAAATTGGCAGAGCCGTTCCCCATGTAGGTCAGACTCTGAAATGGAAATAAAGGAGGATTGTGTATAGAGGATTTATCAGTGTGTATAAAAAGTAGCAACTGTAGTTTCCTCTTTCTCATGGATGTTTACAGCCTGAGACAGCTTGCCTACTTATACCTCCTACCTACACTGGCTAACCCTTCCTCCCTGTGCTGTACATAATAAACACACTGAAGTTGCAGGTTGTAGCAGCAATAGGTATGACTCACCCCACTTGACCACAGATTTTCTGTATGTGTGTCTGAATGTCTGTCCTTACTTGAGGTTCCAGGACCCAAGCTTCACAGGATATGGTAACCATCCCCTAGGAGTCATCTATTAGTCAGAATTGCTGTACAATCCACAGGGCTCATGAAGAGCAAATACACTCAGTTTTCAGGATATTGAGAGTTTAGAGTATCCTTCCGAGGAATCAGAGACCAAAGCCAGACACATGTTCTACTACCACCCATGATGCCCATGTCAACACCATTGGAGTTACAACTACACACACCACACCATACTTCTCCTTTGCCAGGGTTTCCTGACGGGCTATGCCAAAAGGACACTAGAAGCAGTCTGAAAGGAGATGTTAAGGATTGACTACTTGAGTTTGCCTCCTGTTTTCTTCCTGTTCCTTTGATCATCTGCCCAACCATACTGTCTACCTTTCTATACTCACAATAGAGCATACTTTTTGGGTTATCTCACATCTCCAGAAACAGCATCTCCATGTTTCAAACCAAGGACACCAGGACAAGCCACCCATCAACAGCTAACCCTTCACACACAAGTCTAGGTCCAACCCCTCACTCAGCTCAAGGACATCAGAACCAGGTGGGAAAAAAAAGCTCTTCCTAGAGTCAAGTGTCCCAAGCCTTTTGTAGGTAGAGCAGAGAGAGAACCTAAGTCATGCGGAGATGCATTTAATAAATTTAGGGAACTACCTCTTTAAAAACAGGTAATACAATTACAGTTTTGTTGAGCTAGATAAATCCCGGGATTTATTTCTGGTGAATAGTTTCTACTCTGATTAGCTATTAATGAGAGCTGAGTGTTTGATTTTACATTTTTTTTTGTATAGCTTGCAAGTGGAAGAACTTTGCATTGACAGCACCTGGCTGTTCATAATGAGTGCCATGCATTGGTGCTAGTGAATATCTTTACACCAGACTGTGACTTGTGGCCCTATAGCTTTGTGCCATGAGTAGATGATTTGACAAAGTGAGTGACAGAAAGGTGTGGGGTACTGATTTGGGTACTTAGACAATCAACTTAAACAATTACACTTTATACAAAAGTAACTGGAACAATGTAAATATATCCAACCAAAATCTGACATAAGTGCACTCTCAATTAAATTTCCTCTTCCAAAATATGACAATGGCTATCCCAACTGTCCAACACACAGGGAAGTGTGACAAAGGTATTTCTCAGATGGAAAGACATGGGCAATTCTGATCAATTGCATCAAAATATGTGACTTCTGTAAATTACACACACACACACACACACACCATGTGAGCATATTGCCAGGATTCTTCCTGCAGCTTTATAAGGGTGTGTGTGAATGTCCCAGACGTTTAAATCCTTAACTCATGATAAACATTTTTCTTTGTGTACAGGGAACATCAGATGTTCTTTCTCACCAATGTTGGGGAATATTATTTCACAAGTCCTTTCTACAGACATACCATTACTGGACTCCAGTCCATCTGCTCACAATTTGAAAGTCATTGCTTAGAATGTGATAGTTGGTGGTACACAAATGAGATTTATTATGAGGCTCTCACATATAAAACAACAACAACAGATCCCAACCCACAACCTTAGAGAACTCAGATACAGATACATTCTGCAAAGACTTTTCAAATTCTGGGGTATATGCTTCCTTTTCTCTCTGAATATTGTAATCATCCTTAGCCTTCTAGGGCTGGATTCTGCTTTTTCTGGAGACAAGCACATGGCTTATCTGAAAGCTAAACCTCATATTAATTCACATGTTTTATACAAATTGATAATATGTGGCTATAAGGACTAGAGATACACGTTCCAGCATTACCTGAAGGTTATTAGATGTTATTGGGTCACTAATTCTAATAAAAAAGATAACCTAGACATAAGGCTTCTAATCATGTAGGTGCATCTTTTCTTTATATTTTATATTTTATAATGCCAGGGAAAGGAAAGGAAAGCTAAAAGATAACACACAAAGAGGCAGCAACCCTGACAGCCCCCACTACCATTTCTCCCTGATGGTTGCACAGTAGAATTGAAACAAGGGTCCTTTCCACAGAATGCTGATGGCAAAGGTTTCAGTCTGCTTTGAAACACCTAAACCTGTTTGGGGGTTTCTAGACTTCATGCTATATAGAATCTTATTCAATGTCCAAGAGTTTACCTGAAGGGAAGGGGCATGCTACCTACCGCAACGAACACCTTCATCTCCTGTGTCAGTATAATCTCTATTCCCTACGTCCTTTGATTGTTAGATTTTTTTTTTAAATCGAATCCCCTCTTTTCTTCAAAAAGCCATCTTCTTGCAATGACTGGATATTCCATGATCTTCATCATAAGTTAAAAATACTAATATGTGTTTCCTATTGGCTTCTTTTGGATTTGGGTGACTTCTTTAACAGCACTGGTTTAAGAAGTGGAAGACTGACGTCGCTGTAACAATTATTGAGGAAAAAAAACTTTAGTTACTATCTTCTACGATTCATCCAGACATATTCCTGTGAGAGCTTTGGAATGATTGACATTTTCTAAAGATAACTTTATCAAACGAGACTACCAAAATCTTGACAGATATAGCACTAGTGACTAATTTTCAAAATGATGGACATGGCATTAGAGAGATGACTCAGCAGTTAACAGCATATATGACTCTTCAAAGTACCAGAGCTTGGTTTCCAGTACCCACATTTGGTGGCTTCAGCCTCAGGAAGCCCAACACCTCCAAGAATACCTGAAACCACATGTTCTTAACCCAACGCTATACAGAAACATACAAGCAGAAATAATAAAAACAATTCTTTAAAACAGTATACATGACATTCTTTTTTAAATTTATTCACTTATGTAAGAGTGATCTAATGAGTACTTATTATTATATTATTTTTCCTGGGAGTGCAATTAAAACGACAAGCAGTGGTCACAATTATTAAATCTTAGAAGCTTGGCGACACAAAGCCAAAAGTTAGCACTTCTGAAGATGGCATAACAGCTGACTTGCTCTCATGCCTTTGAGCTTGGAAGGGAGCTTTCAGAAAACAGAGATGGGTGAGAAATACCTGCATCTTCTCATATTTGGTGGGAACATTCAAAGAACAACCTACTCACCCATGTAGGAATCAATGTTCTATCACTCCAGGCTGTGCTCTAAGGATGGTGAAGGTTTTTTGGCTGCTCACCTCTAGGAAACTCTTCTCTCCTTGTTTCTGCCTTCTCTGAGACATTCCTCATTAATGAATACTCTCCCTGTTGCAATAGGCAAATAAAAAATAATCTCTTTAATTTCCCAGGTCATTATGCCTTTGACACTGGCTTGTTCTCATTAAACAGCGACACTCCCCCCTACCCCCGACTCATGGAGAAAGGTTATGATCACATTACCAAGATACAGGAGCAGGGAGTGGTGGGCACAGAAAGATCCAGACAATTTCTTCCATGGAGAGGACTGTTCTGAAGTTAAAAAAAAAAAAATACAACTGCCAACTTCAGAGCCGTGATCGCTGTGCTCTAGCACCCATGGATAGGAGAGAGCAGCCTGAGAAAAATAATTATCCTAAATTTAGCAATGCTTAACAATTAAGTTCATTCTACTAAAATCAAGGAGATCTATGTATAGAAAATTCAAACCTATATCTAGGTTGAAATAATCTGTGAAGAACCACACTAAGCGCATTCACAGACTCTCTAAAGCAACACTGTACCAGCATGCACAAGACCTGTACAAACGTAAGGCAGGCCAGATCCCAGCACAGAGAGGGGAGGGGGGCACTAAATCCCACCCCTATCTAAGGAGCTATTGGCAGTATACAGCTGCTAAGGGGGGGAGAGTCAGTTTTCTTTAATAGTGTTGTCACTGGTAGGTAAGACCTACCCCAGGAGAAGGCCATATATACAAGAATATATGGGCAGCACAACCTGGATTCAATGAGGAAGTTTTGGATTTCTTTTCAGAGGACATGGAGTTGGCTAGGTAGACAAGAGAGATGGATCTGGAAGGATGTGGGGGAGGGGGAGTGACTTTGGCCAAGTCATACTATATAAAATCCTCACAGAACTAAGGTTTTTTTTTTTCCTAAAGATTCCAAGGAATAAAATGAAAGAAAGGAGCTTTGTGATGTTCAGAGGTTTGCAAACCACAGATGGCGAGTGAACAATCTGCCTTCGGGTAGAAATAAAGACATGGAGGGAAAGAGGCTGAATTGGAAGCTGGGCCGTGTCTTGGTCCCTAGAACTGTCCCACCAGGAGTGCCATGGAAGCTGAACCACTTAAACCCGACTGCCACCCTGTCACTTGAGAACCGAGAGTCAAGCCCCACAAGATGTCTCTTTACTTGAATTCACAGAAGGGAATAACCCTAAACCCTGACCATGTCTCCATCCTTGCCTTCTACACAAAGGTGTGTGCGGCAAGCACACACATGCACATACACACATATACATACACACAGACACACACACACAGAGACACAGAGCTACACGATCTCACACACATTTTGTTTGTTCTTTTAGTTTTGTTCTGTTTGGCTTTTAGACACAGGGTTTATCTGTGTAGCCCTGGCTGTCCTGGAACTCACTATGTAGACCAGGATGGCCTCAAACTCACAGAGATCCACCTGCCTCTGCCTCCAGGTTGCTGGAATTAAAGGCGTGCGCCACCATAAGCTCACACTCATTCATATACATACACTCTTTCACACAGACTCCTTCACATACCTACACACCCTTACATACTTCAAAGCATAGCCACTAAAACACTTACTGACACCCTCACACGGTCACATCAGTCTCCCACACACTCACACACCCTACCACACCCCACACTTGTTCACACTCTCCCTCACTGACTTTCACACTCCTTCACACATTACGATATGTTCCCACACCCCTATACCAACACTCATTCATATGTGTTCATATATCTTTAGATCCACTTGAAGGCCCCTAGTTCATGACTTCCCTAATCATTTTAGGAGATAAGAAAGGGAAATTTTCTTAGAGAGTATTGCAGACCCCATCCTTGGGGACCCAAACGGAGGCAAATAAGAAATAACAGGAAAGAAGAGTCACGATAAGGTGGGGCCAGCATTAATTCTCGCTCGGGGGCCCTTCCTATACTACCCAATGTCTGAGCTTGCAACTACCACCAGCACTAGAATTTCTCAATTTCTAAGAGTACAGTTACCACTGGCTCTAAGGTAAGATGTTTTATAAATACAAGGGAAAGAATGCTGGGGTCACACATTAGGTAGCATGGCAAATACATACTATATCCCCCATAAAAACCATCCAGGCTACCACACATATGCACCAGGGGCTTCTCTGGTTATTTAAATAGCATCAACTCAATACATAAAGTATTAAAACAAACAAACAAACAGCTTTGTGTCACTTGAAATATGTGACCACCCTGAATACAATGTCAGTGACACCAGCATTCAAAGAGAAATCACTGTCCTATCCTTAGAAAGGATTTTATTTCAGTCCCAGAATTCAAAAGGAAGACATCATCTACTATTTAAGGCTAGACAAAACATGCCCACATTTTTATTAATCCTTAAAAATTCTAATAGGGGAGGGAACCTACTTACAACTCGGTTTTTAAGCAACCCTGAGAATTTTATATCTCAGTGCCTGAATTTAATTTCCTTCCCCGAGATCAAAGTGTACATCATGGTGATGGGTGTGGAAAGAACTGAGTCTGGCTAGATGAGAACGCCCTGCGTGTGTATTAGTGATTTATGTTAGATGCGGAAATGAATTGTGATTTTATGGAAGGGAATTATTTTTCCCTTCTGTTTAATATTTAGGCCATGTCTCCTCTGGCGTCAGAGCCTGGTATCTTTGTCCTCCGACTTCACACTTTCCATAAGCCTTCTGGTTTCACAGCAGACACGTTGTAAATCTTCTCCTTCTAAGTGTCCCACATATGTTTCATTAAAAGTGTTTGTTTCTTTGATCAGCTTGACATTTTTTTAATGTGGAAAAAAAATAATAACTTTGCCGTTTGGCACTTGGAAATGTATGGGCCACAGAGTGAAGAGCCATGTGCTGAGTGTGCATAAACCAGCCTTGGTGGAATGAGCCACACAGGCTCTCCCAGGACATGGCACAGGCTGCCTCCTCCAGGGCAATGGTTAGCACAGGGCGGGTGGGATAGAAGCAATCCTGCATTATCTGTCTGCTGGGGCTAATGTAAGGAAGTTCCACTGACCAGGTGGCTCACAGACATTCACAGTCTCACTGTTTGGAAGTCTGGAAGACCTAGCAGGCCAGGTGTTGGCAGAGTTGCTTTATTCTAGACCCTTCTCCTTGACTGGAACATGGCCATTATCACTCTATGTCCACATAAAACATTCCCTCTGGGTGTGTCTGATTGCCTCAATAGCATTGGATCAGGCCTTGACCTAATGATTTTATTTTAACTCTTTTAGCTCCTAAGCACGGTCACATTCTGATGTACTTGAGGGAGGCTAGGATTTTAAATAAGCATTTCAAAAAGCTGCAGTTCAGCCAAGCATACCGAATATTTTTAAGACCTTGGCAAACAATGTGGGGACATAAAACAGATAAAACAGGTGGTCAACAAACAGACAGACAGACAGACAAAGAGTCATCACAAATCCCTCAGTGAGGTAAATCCACCATTTCAAGAGCACTGGACTCCATTTACTAGGCGGTATGACTCACATGGCACCAACACGTCAGGCAAATTAAGTCATCAGAGCAAGGGCAAGGCAACCTCTGAGTCATGGGCAAAGGTCTATTTTAGGTCTCTGGCCCTCTAAGGCAGCCCATTTCCCAGCAGGGAGAATGATGCCCTGCATGATAAGGATGATAATTTACTTCTCCTTCCTCATCCTCCACCTCCTCCTCACCCTCCTCCTCCACGCTATCCTTTCGGTTGGTAAACTCAGAGCATCCCCACAGAAGCCACCCCCATTTGCTCACAGCCCTTGCCTCCAGGGGTCCAAATGAATCCACCCCCATGACATCTCCGGCACATAATTTGAACTGAACAAAGGAGAATGACATCCGATCACACTGTCCCTCCTCCAGCATGACTTTCTTCCAGGAGCAAGGGCACACCCCCACACATTAGGATCCCCAGCTTCTCATCTGGGTCCTGTAATGTTCTTACCAATCAACATATGGAGTCTTCACTCTCTGCTACCAGCTTGTTTCTTCCCAGTCCACTACTGGCTCTGCAAAAGTTGGCATGCACGTCAGAGGCTATTTTGAATATAGAGCGGACTTGATTGGACCAAACCATTGGGTTTTGTTAACTCTATATGGGATATTACTTCTAAACATCGTCTTCTTTTTTCTCAGATGTCAGTGGGCACAATTAGGAAGTGAGGAAAGCCTGGCAGAGCAGTGTGTTGCCCCTCTTTCTTTTTTTATAGTGACCAGTTTTTGCTCATCCAATTCTAAGACACATTTAGCATCTTTTATTCAGTAAACACAACTATCATGACCATTACTATCGTTAATCCAAACTGTTTACCCATTAGTTTACATAATTGCAAACAAAAGAAAAACACCTTGTGGCTACAAGATACCTTATGTAGTCTACTTACACAGGCAGTGTAGTCTGATTGACAGTATCACAGAACCCCATGGTGTAGAAGTGGGGTGGTTTCCCAAGGGGTGGGAGGCTATTCAGACTGAAATGATGCCAGCCCAGTCAGTGGGGGATAGATTTTCTGCAAAGAAGAATAAAGCAAAACTGTGTGTGCTTGTTTTGCGTGAGATCTCTGTAAACAGAAAAGGAAACTTTATGTATACAGTCTAGACACCTCCACTAGCCTGTTATCAAAGGTTAGCTTGTTCTGTACAATCTTATTTATCTGACATGCAAGGATATCACACTCTATTATTTTTATACGACTTCTAGAACTTAAATGATCCTTGGATGACTGAGGGTCCCTCCATTTTCCACTCCCCAAGGCTGCTTATTTCATTTATTCTTTTGGCACTGTGTTTCTCCCCTGTCCTTTCCCCGACCCCCATATCTGATCCTGTTTCCCTTTCCCCTCCCCATCTCCTCTCCCACCTAGGTCCCTCCCTCACTCTGCCTCCCGTGGTGATTATTTCCTTCCCCATTCTAAGTGGGGTTGAAGCCTTCTCACTTGGGCATTTCTGCTTGTTACACTTCTTGTGGTCTGTAGGTTGTATCCTAGGTATTCTGTACTTTTTGGCTAATATCTACTTATCAGTGATAGCATACCATACATGTCCGTTTGGTCTCTGAGTTACCTCATTCAAGATGATATTTTCTAGTTCCATCCATTTAACCAGATACACTGAATCTAACATAAGAGAAAGTGGGAAAGAGCCTTAAACTCTTTGGCACAGGGGAAAGTTTTCTGAACAGAACACCAATGACTCAGGCTCTAAGATCAACAATTGATAAATAGGACCTCATGAAACTGAAACACTCCTGTAAGGCAAAGGACATAGTCAATAGGACAAATTGGCAACCTACAGATTAGGGAAAAATCTTCACTAATCCTACATCCAATAAAGGACTAATATCCAAAATTTATAAAGAACTCAAGAAATCAACCTCCAAAACTCAAGTAACCCGATAAAAAATGGGGTACAGAGCTAAACAGAGAATTCACAACAGAAGAATCTTGAATGACTGAGAAGTACTTAAAGAAATGTTCAGTCCTTAGTCATCAGGGTCATGCCAATCAAAATGAGATTCTACCTCTTACTAACCAGAGTGGCTAAGATTAAAAACTCAGGTGACAGCAGATACTGGAGAGGATTGGAAAAAGAGGAACACTTCTCCTCTGCTGGTGGGATTGCAAACTGGTATAATCACTCTGGAAATCAATCTGATGGTTCCTCAGAAAATTGGAAATAGATCTACCTGAAGACCCAACTATTCCATTCTTGGGCATATGCCCCCAAAATGGTCCAATATGCCACAGGGGCAAGTGTTCCACTATGTTCATATCACCCTTATTTGTAATAGCCAGAAACTAGAAACAACTGAAATGTCCCTCAACTGAAGAATGGATATAGAAAATGTGGTTCATTTATACAATGGAATACTATTCAGCTGTTAAAAGTGAGAACATGTTTTTGTAATTATAAACTTATTTTTTATGAATGAATATGCAGTATTTGTGTGTGTGTGTGTGTGTGTGTGTGTGTGTGTGTGTTTATGTGTGTGCATGTTTATATGTGTGTGGTCATGAGTCTATGTGGATACATGTTCCATATTCCCAGCTAAATAAATAAGTCTTGGAAAAGGTCATTTTCAGGGCTGGAGAAATAGTTTAGTCGTTAAGAGCACTGGCTGCACTTCCAAAAGACCGGAGTTCAATTCCCAGCACTCACATGGCATCTCAAAACTGTCTATAACAGGAGATCTGACACTCTCACACAGACATATATGCAGTCAAAGCACCAATGTACATAAAATAATAAAATATTTTAATTATTTTAATTATTTTAAAAAGTAAAAGATAATTTTCTCCAAATAAATTGACATTAAACTGTACACACACACACACACACACACAGAGCCGTGTGGTGCAACACCAGTGAATGAAGAGCCCTTTGGGTCAGTGCTGTGTGGTAACATGCAGAAGGAGGATATGATAGGAACAGTTGATGTGATAACCAGCAGTTGATTGGCAAGGGCAAATTAATTACGGAATGTGAGATCTAGAAGACACAGCAAAAGAGAGTTGTTGCTTTCAGAGAGACATTTCTAATATAACAAAATCGACACTACATTAGAGCCAGAAATTGGGATCTCTGTCTTGAGCCTTCCTTCTCAGTGATCTAATCACTCTGGGTGTCTAGGTTAGACCTGATAGGCTGAGCCAGCCCTTTCACACCACAGTTTTAATCTACTCAGGATGCTATAACAAAATACCTTAGTCTTGCTAATTTGTAAGCAGTCAGAATTTACTGCCCACAGTTCTAGAGTCTGGAAAATCAAAAATCAACAAGCCAGAAGATTGAGAGTTGGGTCAGGGTCTGCACCTCCCATGATTCCACACGGCAACAGCAGAAACAAGTTCCCTCACCTCTCTTTTTATTATTCTTATGACTTCTTTAATTTTTGGAGATTATAATATAATCACATAGTTTCTCCATACCCTTTCTTCCCTCCTACACACACATACTCACACGCACATGCATACACACACAAATATGTGCATACATATATTTTAAATGCGAACATACAACTTGCTCCGTCTGTATAATGTTATTTTTATGTATGTTGTTGGGGCTATTTGGTATCGGATAACCAACTGGTATGCTCTTCTCTAGGGAAGACTCTTTGTCCACTCTTGGCACTCCATAATTGCCTATAGTGCTCTCTGTGTGGCTGAGGCCTTATGGGTTCCCCAACTCTATCCACATTAACATGTATATCTCTATTGTTACTGTTCAGGTCATGTTTAAACAGTCATGCCAGTGAGGTCACATCAGTGTACTTTCTGACATTCCTAGGAGACACAATTTAACGGTAAATTCTCTGGTCCTTCAGCTCTTACAATCTTTCCACTCCCTGCTCCCTTCTGCAACGATGCCTGACCCTTAGGTTCAGGATCTGTAATGTAGATGTACCAATTGGTACTGGGCTCCACAGTTATGCATTTTGATTGGTTGTGGTTTCCTGCAATGGTCTCCATCTGAAGCAAAGAGATGTTTCTTTGATTGGAGGAGAAGGACCAGACTTACCTGAGAGTATAAGGACAAATGTTTAGAATTTAGTTAGGGATCATGCTGGCTTAATGAATTGATGGTTGTGGAGTTTCCTCCAAGATTCATGATCTCGCTAGCCCTGATATTTGGCTAGGATTCCAGTATCAGGCATGCTTTTGCTCTTGTTGAGCAGGCCTTAAGTACACTTAGCTATTAGTAGCCACTAGGGAATAAATGCCACTACTGTACCTTAGGGTTATCACACCATAACTGGCCTCATTGTGTGGTTCACAGGCACCGGAGTTGGTGAGGACTGTTGGCTGCTTCCATGGTTTGGAACTTTGCACAGTGCGTTCCGGTACTGTGAAAGCAGTTCCTCTGGGAGGAGGCTTTTAAATCAACCTCAACTCAGGGGTCTCAAGAAGAAGGACAGGGTTACTAACCTACAGTCAAGATTCATGACTCAGAATTGTTCCTGTAGTCCCCACTACTGTAGGGCCAACAATGGAGAAGAAAAACTAAAAGAAAGGAAGTCCAATGACTGTCCCAACTTGAGATCTATCTTATGGGTGGACACCAAGACCTGACACTACTATGCTATGATGTGCTTACAGACAGTAGCCTGGCATGGCTGTCCTTAGAGAGGCCCTACCAGCAGCTGACTGAGACAGATGCAGATACGTACACCCAACCATTGGGCTGAAGTTGGGACCCCTATAGTTGAATTTGGGAAAGAACTGAATAAGCTGAGGAAGAGGATGACCCCATAGTAAGGCCAACACTCTCAATTAACCCAGACTCCAGGGAACTCCCAGAGACTGAGCCACCAACCAGGAGCATACACAGGACAGCTCAAGACCCCTGGCACATACATAGCAGAAGTCTACCTGCTCTGGCCTCAGTGGGAGAAGATGTACTTAAACCTTGAGAGCCTTGAGGCTCCAGGGAAGGGGGAGGCCTGGTAGGGTGGGAGTACCATCTTAAAGACAAGGGGGAAGAGGAATGGGATGAGGAACTGCAGGAGGAAGAATGGAGGGCAATAATTGAAACATAAATAAATAAAATAATTTAAATTAAAAATAATAATTACAAAAATATTTGTGCTAAATATGTGGGAAGAAAGGAATATGAATTATATGTGGGTTATGATTTTATGAATATAAATTACAAACAAAATATTTCAAGTTTAGCAGTAGCTTTCTCTGGTAATAGTTTCATTTCCCTTTCTTTTTTCTGTATTTCTAAAATATCTCATGAGTAGTCCTTCAGTATTTCATCACCTATCTATCTATCTATCTATCTATCTATCATCTATCTATCTATCTATCTATCTATCTATCTATCTATCTATCTATCTATCTGCTTTTCTTTCTTTGAGACAGGCTCTTGTTTTATGTACATTGGTGTTTGGACTGCATGTATGTGTATGAGGGTGTCAGATCTCCTGAATGCTCTGATACTCACAGAGATCTATCTGCCTCTCCAGGGCTGGCATTAAAGATGTGGGACATTTGACAGAGAATCACTGTGTAACATAGGCTGGCCTCGAACTTGTGTTCCTCTTGCTTCAGTGTCCCAAGTTCTAGGCTTGCAGTCATGAGTCTCCATGCATAGACGGAGCTTGTTTTTTATGAGGAATCATTTACATAATGCCATATCTCAACTACACATCCCAATGGATATTGATATCTAAATATACTCAGTAACCACTCCTTTAGTAGGCAGATTTGTTAAAAATCTCCATTTCTGTTAATTTGTTAAAATCTCTATTTCTACCTCAGTTGTCCTGCCTCACACCTATCCCAGCCATCAATGTATCCACCTTAGCCATGTCCTTGTCCTTCATCACCTTGGGCTGTGTTTCTAAGGAATATGTCATATTCATAAAAATGACATAAAAGATAAACTTCATATTTTAAAGCTTTAAAAAAATAAGAGATTTAAACAACAGAAGATATACTTCTGAGCTCATATGCATTCTCTTCTTCTTAACAGATTTACTACTCATCACAATTATGTTGTGAGTGAAAAGTCAATCTTATGGAAAATGACCATGTAAGAGAGAAATGAGACATGAGTCGGAAGTGACCCACTGAGCTCTTGTGGGTTTGGGTCACAAGAGCAAGCTCCATCCTGTTTGGTACATAGAAAGCAAATATTCAGATGAACCTGAAGAATTTTTCAGTTCTTCCAGAGAGAGAGCGCGCCTGCATGAACAGACTCCCCTTAGAGACTTCTGATAATTATCGATTCTCAGTGAGTGGAATCCACTTCATCTAATAGCGTCTTTCTAAATATAGTTACATGCGCTCCTTACCTTCCCAACCAGGCCCAAATCTAAAGAAGTACAGAAGTTTTAAAAATTAAAAAATTAAGAGAAGAAAATTTAAATTAAAGAAAACTTTTATTTTAAATTTCCTAAATTGTCCAAGAGAGCCAAAACATATGTCTCTTTGGATAGTTGGCACTATTGTATTCACCACAGAACTGAATAGCTATAGTTTCTGGTCTAAGGGATGTAGTTGAGAGACAGAGAAGTCTTCTGTTATTAAGTTCAATATCATAAAGCATTTGATGCATTCTCTTTAGTCTTCATAGAGACAGCCAGTACTGTCAAACTGCTTTGTGTCTTACACCTTCTCAAACCTGAAAGCCAAGACCAAAGATCCCCCCTCTGGTGTCCCCCTCCGAAGTTCAAACAGTTTATTCCCCTAAGTTATCCATATGGAAGTGATTTTTGCCAACTTCAAACAGTTTAGGCGCTCTGTCATCACTGTTAGACTGTCCATATGTGACAAAGTGCAGACAAGAATTATGGTGCAGCTCTTGCAATGGCACATACCTGGGAAAGTGGGAGAGGAAGAACGTGTTTGAGGCCAGCCTGGGCTACACAGCAAGTTTAAGGCCACCCTAAACAACCTAGTAAAAACCCTCCCTAGACAAACAAAAACACAAAAGCATTATAACAAAACACGAGGACCCAGCATACTGCTCACTGGTAGAGCACTTGCTTAGCATACCTGGGTTTGATCCCCAGTACCTCCACTGCCACAACCTCTACCCCCACTACCTCCAAATGTTGTTCTGAGCCTATTATATAAAGGAGGATGGCTTCCATGGACATGTGCGGCCTCTTTGTCCCACCTACCTCAAGTCCTCTTCCAATGCATGACCTCACCCCCCTGCCAGAGCTCTTCTTTGTACGAAGAAGCATTTGTTTTTCTTGATCGGGTTATTTCTGGAGTCTCAACCTCTTCCTTCCAAACCCTGCTAGGTCCCCCAAGGAGCTTTCCCTCCCATCCCTTTGTCTGAGCCTAGCTTCCTTTTCCTAAACAAGTTTTGGCTGGTTTTCCTAGTCTTCTGTTTTCTAAATCTGGTTCCCTGTCCCAATTGGATACCTCCCCCCACTAGCACCCACACACCCTGGTCACTGCCATGTCTTCAGGCTGTGCCCTTATGGTAGGATGTAGTTCTTTCAGAAAGCAGATCTCTCCCTTGAACAAAACCTGAGCTCCTCCTGACTCGCCAGTGACTCTGCAAACCAGTTGCCTCTTCAATTCATCTCTCCTGTGTTGTTTTTCAAAGGCACAAGGAAAACTAGTATTTCTATCCGTTTCCTCTTCCATGCTGTTTAACTTCTACTTGTGTGTCTATGAGTACGTGTCTCTGTATGTATTTAGTTGTGGGGTGTGGTGGATTCCACTAAGGTCAGAATCAGATCGCCTGAAGCTGCAGTCACGGTTGGCTGGGAATCAAACTTTGGTCCTCTGAACGAGCAAGTGGTCCTAACAGCCATGCCATCCATCTAGCCCCATTACTTGGGTTTGGAGGCAAATACACATAGACTCAAGGGCCCCATGCAGCCCAGTGGTTAGCAATTGGTTGTAGATTTAGCCTTTCATTGGGATCCTGTAATCTCATAATTCCAGAATTTCGGAGGAGCATCACAGTTTCCATGACAGCCTGCACAACACAATGAGGATGTCTTGATGAAAAATACAAGGGGTGCTAAGGAGACAGCTCAGAAAGCAAAGTGGGGACCCAAGTTTGTATCCCTGGAACCCACCTAGAGTCAGCCTGGGTGTGGAAGCTCACTTGTAATCCTAGGGTTGAATGGTGAGCTGGAAAATTCCTGAAGATGGAATGAATAGGCTAGCAAGATCAGAGGAGGCAGGGTCCGAGAGGTCCTGCCTCTCTATATAAGGCAGAAAGGGATAGAGGACCACATGAGCACACACACACACACACACCCATACACCTAAACACACACATGCACCCACACACATATATATGCATACACACTATACATACATGCATATGCCAAAAGGGGGGGAGCAAGAAAAACTACTTCACAGTTGGAGAAATGAGACAACATATACTGCTATGTAAAGTGCCAGCACAGCATCTGGCAGTGGAGAAGGAGCAGTTGAAAATTCGATGAGCATCCCCACACCTGTTTCTTATTTTTAAAACACATCATTGGTATGCACAGATATGTACAGACATTGGAAGGGATATAGAAAAGCAGGCACACACACACACACAGAGGGAGAGAGAGAGAGAGAGAGAGAGAGAGAGAGAGAGAGAGAGAGAGAGAGAGAGAGAGAGAGAGAGAGAGAATCAGGCACACACACACTTAACCTGACTCAGTGGAATAATATCAATTAAGTTCTCTCTCGTCTAAGTGACAAGCATTGTTTCTGAACTCCTTAAGCAACCACCACACAAACTCTCCAGTAAACCCGGCAGCAGCAATGCTGGCAAATTCTAGCAGGCTACAGCCTCCCTCCCTCTCTGCTCCTGCTGATAAGATGCCACCATGTGTTTTGGTCATTTCTTGACTTGACAAATGTAACTGTTGTCCAGATGGCCTGTCTTCCCTCTGTGCATCTCGAGTCTAGTAAATATTAGAAGCTGCTGCCAAGATCCTTTCCCTCTGGTCATTCTGAACCTAGTTCAAGTCCCCACAGCCGCTCTGTGCTCGAATCTCAGGGTCCACATTCCTACAATCAGAAGTAAAGGTAAGAGGGGCTCCAAAGCCTGCTCCCTTTGTTCTAAATGTTGCACATTTGCCAGATGTGTCCACTCTTTAAGTTTTCTTTCTTCTCATTCTTCCTTCCCTGTCACCTGGAATTTTCCATACCTGTGGCACTTTTCTTTTTTCTCATTCAGAATATTCCTAAGACTATCTAAAAGGCTACCGATACCTAAACTGCGATGCACCTATTCATTAAATACTGGGAAGACTTTGTCAGAATAAAATGAGTATTCTCCCAGACAGACTACTACTAGCTGAGGTAGGGAAGGTAGGGGAGAATGTATAAAGAAGAATATGAGCATCACACAGTCATAGATGCACCCTTTTCTGCAAGGATACATTTTAAAATATTATTTTCTGTAAATACATGATGTGTTATTTGCAATGTCTGCCTTTGAGGATGGAGACCTTTTCCAATATCTGGATTTTCTATCTATGTGCCTCAGTTATTTTTTTCTATGTTCATCAAGAATCATCTGGATAAAGAGAGAGAGAAAAATCCATCTCTTTCTGTACAGCAGTGTATCAATATCTTAGAAATGACGTGTTTAGAATATGGAACTAGTTCCACTCCTTGGTGCCTCCTCATTGGTTGCCTGAGTCAAGATGAAGTTGAATATCTTCTTCCAGCCACTGGCTGTCGGGAACTCACTGAAATGGATGATGAACATGAGAACTCAAAGCCTCCCATAAGAAGCCACAGCCACTTGAGCAGCTGCTGATGCTGTGGGTGAAGAGTGGAAGGGTTATGTGGTCCAAATGAGTAGTGGCAATGACACACAGGGTGTTCTCATGATACAAGGTCCCCTGACCCATGACAACAGCAAACAGTGTGCCTGCTGTTGAGTAAGATATGTTCTTGTTATAAACCAAGGAGAAATGGAGGCAGGAAGTAGAAGTCTGTTCAGGGATGCATTGTAGATTCCAATCTCCCTGTTCTCGGCTCGGTTGCCTAGTTTTTATTCTTTAGTTTGACTTCCTTTTTTTTTCTTTTGAGACAAGATTTCACTTTGTAGCCTAGGCTAGCCTTGAACATGCATCTACTCTCCTACCTCAGTTTCCCAAGTGCAGTTATGCTCAGCTTAATCATTTACCTCTTATGAATTGGTGGTTAGATCCTTGAAGAAGGGAAACGCCTCCCTGAGGAGTTTGCAAGTCTCAGGAGCCACACTACTACTCCTTGAGATATCGTTAGGGCAGCTCTTAGGAGCTTCTCCTGCATCGTGGCTGCTGTGTTCATGATGTAAATGCTCGTGAGCAACCCAGAGCAAACAGATGTGCTGCACTTCTCATACCAATCCTTCACGTGCTGAAGTCTATGGGATTTTTTAGTTTTGTTCCAAAGCCAAGATACTATCAGAAGTAAAAGCAGGACTCTTGGATCCTGACATACCTCATTATATATTCGACATAAATGCTCCCTGGTGAAAGGAGCATATGCTCACACTTGACGCTACCTCCTGCTGGGAGCCAGGTGAGAAAGGCTCAGCTCTGGCTACATGGAAGGGATTACCAGGCAAAGAACAGACTAGCGATTGCCTAGGCTTGTGTTTCTCCAGTGTACGGCCCAGAACTAGCATCATTGGAATCCGCAAGGAATATAGTCAGATGTGAGAGCCCATGGATTCCCCTCGAGATCGACTGAATCAAAAAGCAGAGTTCAGGACCACGATTTTAAAACCTCCAAGTGATTCTGATGTCTGCTTATCATGACACTAAAATACATGCCCAGTGTTGCAGAGCTTGATTTAGAAAGCCTAATGCCTTGTTGGGAAATAGTATATAGGTCAGCTTGGAGTGTATAACAAGTCTAGAAGGGAGAGCATGCTGGACAGGCAAGCTTACCCATGAGGAATGAAAGAACAGTCTTTATCCCGTGAATGCCAGCATCTTTTGTAAATAGAAATAAACTCCGGTACCTACCATAAATAGTGGATATAAAAAGAACAGGAGTTAAACAGTGAAATATTGAAAAGATAAGGGGGGACTAGATACATCAAAGGAAATTGTCACAGGAGACATTTAGTCCTGAGAAACAAGGTAGGGATCCAGCTCCCACAACTGGAAGCATCAAAAGAAGGCATGGCTCAGGTATAGGGCAGAAGGATGAGCCAGCAAGCCCCTTGACAATTCCCAGCTGTGCCTCCTGAGTTGGGGTGGCCTACAGCTGGAGCAATGTGACTGAAACCTGCGGAGTTGAGTAGGATACACCTGGGAGGGGAGGGGGATGGAGATTGTGGTCCAGAACATCCTGGAAGGGAGAGACCGCCCAGAGTGCTGACTGGTTTGCTTGCGGTTCAGATTCGCACTGAGAGTCTCATAATAGTGTGTTCTCGCTTCTTAACATCTCAGTTTTCACTAAAACACAATTCGTTTATGCTCAGTTAAAACATTTCTACCAGGCGGACAATTCGGGTAGCTAATACATCCTTAATAAGCCAGGTAAGGAACCATGCCTCCACAGTTACCCCTCCACACACCCAAGCCGAGAGAACTGGTACCACGTGAACAAGGGATCTGCTCCAGGGAGGATGCTGATTGGGTGAGATCAGCTTTTTTTTTTTATCTCCTGGTTGATCTCTCCATTCTGCTGCGTCCACATTCCAAGTCACCATGGGAATATCAAGTCAACACATCCCGGTGTTCAGGTGATTCCTCTTGCAGGCGTATCCCCTCCCTTTCCCTGTATCTGTTCTCATCTTCCACATCCTTCCAGGTACCAAGCCCTAGAACAACCCTCGTTGCATGGCAAGGCAGCCGTGCACACAATACAGGAAAGATTTGTGTACAATAGGACGGAGCTCTCTTTTGGTGATTTGTTTTAGAACAGTTCATAATAGTAATACGTTAGCAATCACTTATGTGTTATGTGTCACCTTCCCACCTCCATGCCACACGCATATCCCAACTAATTCTCATTGTAAAGGGAAGGTCTTACAAGTTGTAATTTCTTAGCTCGAAAGCTTAGAGCCGCAACTGGAAGGATCGGGAAAAGACTGGAGATAGTCTGTGAGCCTTAGATGCCTCTCCAAGCATATAGGAAAGGAAGCTATTTTCCTTCTTTGTGGCATGTGTTATGTGGGTGTATTATATACATTGTGTATACATATGCTTGCATGCATATGCCCCAAAATGTGAATACAGATGCATGTTCAAATTTGTGCACATGTGTGCGGAGGTTCAAAGTTGATATCGGACATTCTCCTCAATGACTCTCGACTTCGTTTATTAAGACAGGGTCTTTCAGTAAAACCACAGTTTAACAATTCTGACTCGGCTAGCCTTTCAGTGTATCCCTAGAATTCCCTTGTGTCTTTCTCCAGAGTGCTAGGATTATAGGTGGCTGCTGGGCCTGCCCAGCTTTGACATGGCTGAATTCTGGTTTTCACACCTCCATTTCAAACTCTATACCTGTGCCATCTCCTCAGCCCTGGAAGTCAAATCTGCCGGCCCCCAGTAACTACACCAATTCCAAACTGTCTAATCTTGGAGAAGTTATCCAAAGAACTCCCGGCTCAAATCCCTTCCCCCCAAAAATGCCAATTTTGGATATTTCCCCTCTGTCACACAAAACGACTCGCTCTGAGCTCCTCCCTTTGACGGAACAAGAAGCAATGTCGGTGTGTTTCTATTGAATGTCGGGCTCTTCATCTCAAAAGGAGGAAAAAAATGCTAGTCGGCAAGTTTCATTAAATGATCAGATAAATAATGTTGCTGTGCTCAATTGTGGAGTTAATTTTGAGAGAGAGAAAAAAATCTACTCCAAAAATCATCCCAAACAGAGCATCCAGTGGGAGGGTTTCTGCTTTGGGCCAGGACATCCATATTGAAGATGCAACTGAGAAGAGATCCCTTGGTCCCTGCAGTGTCTCAGGTTGTCTCCCCGGAGAAGCGGTGAGGGAGTGACATCCATCAAAGCCAAATTGTTCCACAACATCCATGACAGCGTGATCTTCACACAGCATCTGCTCCTTCCTGTCAGAGTACAAGATGATGAACTACCAAGGACAATGACATCTAATTGCTGCTTTTTTAATATCTTGGGCTGGCTTTGAGGAATCCTTAATTAAATGTGGGGAGAAATAATTCTAATACGCAACCAAGAACCTGTGTGAGTTGTAGGATAAAGACAGATGTGTTGGCCTTCAACTGTCTTCCTTCTGCCATCTCTCCCCACAACCTCCTCCTCCTTCATTCTTCCCCACCAAATGACTCTAACATTGCTCTGTACCCCTAGCTCTCAACCTGTGGGTTACGGCCCCTTTGAGTGTTAAACAGCCCTTTCACAGGGGTCCCATGTCAGATGTTTACATTGTGATTCATAACAGTAGAAAACTTACAATTAGGAAGAGGCAACAAAAATATGTCATTTTGGTTTGGAGTCGGTCACCACAGCATAAGGACTATGTTAAAGGGTCGCAGCATTAGGAAGGTTGCAAACCACCACTCAACACCTAAGTACCAACAGTTAAAGCATATTGGGCACAAATGATGCTTAAAGCCACTATCAGTATCAGTAAGCATCAAGGACTGTGGCGCTGAAATGGCAAATCATGACTCTTTAACCACTTGGCCATGCAACCTTGGGCAATCACTGTGCCTCCGTAGTCCTATAAAAGTTGGTAACAATGGTGGTAGTAATATATATATATATATATATATATATATATATATATATATGAGAGTTGTGGAGACTGGAAGTATTGACATTTTAAGTATGTATCCTGAATACTATTCAGGGCTTTATTAAAATTTTTTAAAGTGTGTTATGAATCAAAAAGCACTCAGCTAGAACCTATTGCATACCTTTTGGGGTGCTGTGAAAGATGTATCTGAAAAGGAGATGCTAAGACAATGTTGGCTTGTAAAGCCATGAGACTTGAAAATGAATATATGTCCTCTAAAGAGGACAACTGTCCTTAATTACTTATCTGGAACGATTAGTCCTAACTGTCAACCTGATTGGATGGAGAGATGTCTAGCAAGTGAATACAGCACAGTTCTGAGTGTGTCTTTGGGGGTATATCCAGAGATGATTGGCATATGAGACAACCAATGAAACCCGGAGAGCTGCTCCGGTTGTGAGCCGCACTGTCCAATAGACTGCAGATCCTGGTGAAACAGAAGCATAAGAGAAGTCAGGTTAATCTTAGTCCATTCCCTGCCCACCATGAGATCAGCATCCACATATCCCTTCCACAGGCTGGGTGCAAAGGAACCAACCTACCACAGACTTCTGAAACTGTCACTCCAAATGAACCTTTTCTCTTTTGAAGCTGGCTTTTTTCCCCAGCTATTTTGTCACAATGATGAAAAGTTAATTAACATTTGAGTAGAATCTTGCTCGTGGATGCTCACGCAAACTCTGTCCTCCTGCTTTTGTACAGAGCATGCCTTCCTGGATGTTTGGGGTCCCTTGAGGTCACTATTGCCCCCAAGGCTAAGGAAGAAGACCTTTAAACATCCGAGCCAAATGTGATCCAGGATTTTTAAAGACAAGGAAGATGGGGGCACAGTAAATTACCTATTCCTTTCAAAGCTTCTCTTACCAAGTCATCTCCAGGTACCCCCTCCTTGCGACCACAATGCCCCCCTTCAGTAAAGACTCGCTTGATCAGATATTGAACTTTAGACAGAATTAACTTTGGCATGCCAAAATTCCATACAGAAGCTAGCTTCTCTACATAGAAATCTACAACAGCCCGTGATCTGAAGCTTGCTATGGCATGCAACATACCCCAGGCCTGGCTAAACTCCATAAAGATCTAGGATGGAGCTTAATGCACAATGCTCACCACACCCTTTACTTGGCTCAAGAAGATGCCAGACCAGCTTGGCCATGTGTAATTACTTGTTTAAAGAACTTGGGAGGTTCAGGGAAAGTGAGAATGAATAAGAGTAGCTATAATCAATACAGTGTCTGTAGGCAAAGTGAAGTTTTAAATACAACCAAGTAAGAGGGAAAACAGTACATCTTAAGAATTTGGGACAGCATGTGGTTTGATATCAATCTTAGCATACTTATGGAACAGCTAGCCCTGTCTACTCTTCTCGAGGATTGAATGCCGGGAATCGGCATTCAGAGGAGAGAGATAGAGATGCTGGCATCAGTATACATGGGGCCTTTGAAAGCTCAGCTGGGAAATTTAGATTTGATTAAGTGTTAAACGAACAAGATATCCTTTTCTACTAGCTCTTTTGGAAGCAGGATAAATATATTCCCCAGCAGGGCTTCTGGGAAGAGCTATTTCTCAGATAACTCCCACGGAGTCCTTCCGGCTCTCCCCACCCTCATCCTACTGCGCCTGCCACCTTACCTGGACTGTAATAAAAAGTAGCTGGCTTCTCGCCTGCAGCCTCTGCTGGCTCCAATCCCTCCCTCAGTGGCTGTCAAATTCATCTCCCTAAAGCTCAGTTCTCATCAAAAGCTTTCAGCAGCTCCGTACTGCCAGTTAAATTGCATCTTAACTCTTCATTCACAAATTCAAGGCCAGCCAAGCCCCAGGAATTTTAACACAGGGCACGCTCCCAAGGCCGCCAGCTTGACCACATCCTCTCTTGACCATATCTTCCTTGACCAGTCCTCTCACTAGATCACATGCTGTGAATGGGGGTGGGGTGGGTACAGTGAGGCAAACACAGGAGCTAAAATGGGTCTCGTGAAAATATTCAAAGGAGTTAATAGCAGGAGTGGATGTGTCCAAAGTGAGATGCTTCAGGTTGCTCTACAACCAAGCCAATGGGACTCATAGCCTGGATCCATCCTGGGATAGCTATGAGGCTATTGTTTTGAACAATTAATTAATTGTTTTGAACAATTAAAAAAAAACTTAACAATTCTAGGCTTTAGTTTTCCCTGCCAAAAAATGCAAGCTAAAAACAGTGTTAAGGGAGTCACAAACATTAAGTGTCATAGTATAAATAAGAGCATAACATCGATCTGGAAAAACACCAATGCAAACTGACATTGCTGTAGCAGAGAGCTCAGTGAGAGGAGATTAGGAAAGGCAAACCCATCTCTACTTCCAAGTGTCTCCCTCCCTCTTCTCTTCTCCCCTCGCAAAGTGAACCCTCTCAGTTAGTCCAGAATATTCTTTTTCTTAACTCTATTCTTCCGTGTGTGTGTGTGTGTGTGTGTGTGCGTGTGTGTGTGTGTGTGTGTGTGTGTGTGTGTGTGTGACAGAAAGGGCAGAAACTACAGGAAGAGAAGCTGTCAACTGTGCACTAGAAATAAGGATACCTACGAGGAACAGCGGAGCTCTCCTCCTATTCTGTAGCCTCTGTTTAGTGTCTATAGATCCCTCATGTGGAGCCAATTTCTCATCAAGGAGCTATTCTGAGTCCTCCTTCCCTCCTTCCCTCCTCCCTCATGTTCTTTCCTGTTCTTCTATGATGGTCACACAGATGATACCAACCTTTCTCCCTTGGATTTCTCACCCACATATACAATGCCACCACAAAGTTCCTGGCTTCTACTACCAGTACAAAGAAGACATCTCCCAGTGTTTTGTTTTGTTTTGTTTTGTTTTGTTTTCTTGAAATCAGTGTTGAATGAGAACAGAACTGGTTGATGATGTCTATTTAAATGTCTTTTATGGAAACCTACAGAGCAGAACTTTTAGGTAGTTACCTTTCTTCAAAGGCAAAAGTTGTCCAACTTCATCTGCAATTCCAAATACAACCTTTGGTTGGTGGAGTAGACTGGGTATTGAATATTTGCCTTCTCTCTCTGTACTATGACTCTTCATAATCCAAAAAGAAGAAATCCATCAGGAAAGACCCACTGGCCACATCCATATAAGGCAATCCCACCAGTAACCACACCTCTGACATCTCCTGTGTAGTTTGAATATGCTTAGCCCAGGGAATGTCATTATTAGGAAGTGTGGCCTTGTTGGAGTGGGTGTGGTCTTGTTGGGGGAAGTATGTCACTGTGGAGGTGGGCTTTGAGATTCTTGTTGTAGCCATGTGGGAGACAGTCTGCTCCTGACTTCCTCTGGATGAAGATTTAGAACTCTTACTTTCTTCAGTTCTATGCCTGCCTGAATGTTGCCTTGCTTCCTGCCTTGATGATAATGGACTGAACCTTAGAACCTGTAAGCCAGCCTCAGTTAAATGTCATCCATTAAAAGAGTTGCCTTGGTCATAGTGTCTCTCTCTTCACAGCAATAGGAACCCTAACTAAGACACCTACCATCTAATATTTCATAATACCTCTTTTATAGTTGAGGGTGTATGTGTGTGTGTGTGTGCGCGCATGCTCACGTGCACACGTGCACGAATTTGTAGTAATGTATGCTGAACTTAAGGATATGAACTGAACATTTTTACATAGGCATATACCTATAGAAGCAACATATAAATCAAGCTATCAAATAATTCTAGTCTCACACATGAAAGTCTGCACATGCAATCGCTTAGTCAACATTGGTCTTCTAACTTCTAAGAAGCTACCCTCAGTATTTCTATCAGTTTTGTTATTTTTTAACTACTGGCAAACATCTAGTTGAACCATCCAATTTGCATTTATATGTTTCTAGCTTTTGCTTATCACACAAAATAATTTCAGATTCATTTATGTTGTTATATATATCAGAAGTTTGTTCTTTCTTGTGTGCTTAAGTGTGTGCTTGTGTGTGTGTGTGTGTGTGTGTGTGTGTGTGTGTGTGTGTGTGTGTGTGTGAGTATATGTGAGTATGTGAGTGTATGTGTGGGGATGCCTATTGAACATGCTAGGGGAAGGGATCTTGCACACATGTGCAAATTTTTTGGAAACCAGAGGTCCACCTCCAGTTCGGTTTCTAAGGGCAGATATCTACATTGTTTTCTTAGACTAGATCTCTAAATGAGGCCTGGGGCTCATTGATTAGACTATTAGCCAATGAACTCCAGAAATCCTCTTGTCTCTGCCTCCTGAGCACCAGCTGTCCAAGTGCAAACCACCACACCCAGGTGTTTCTACAGGTTCTAGGGATTAAACTTGGGTTTTATGCTTTCGTCTCAAGTACTTCATGGATTCTTAGGTCAACCTCCCCAGTCCTACAAGCTTGTTTGTTCAACTGCTACATAATATTTCATCATATATGTAATATAATTCATTCATTTATTCATTTTCCCCCACACACACTTGATGGCTATTCTACTTCTAATAAAGCAAAGCACTAAGAACACACACACACAAGCAAGCATGTGTGAATGAAATTGCTAGGTTGCGGGACAGGCATTTGTCTGGAAAGATTGGATGATTCTAAATGCGCAATGTCTGAGGATCCTAGTCATTCTACATGCCTATCACATCCAAGTCTTAATCTAACCATTCGTTTCAGCAAAAGATACAATGGCCTCATTCGCCATTCTGAGCCCATTTCTCTTTCAAACATCATCAGTTCTAACAGGAGGACTTTACTTCATTAAAAGTTTTATTTCTCCCCTCAAATAAAAGGAAGATATTTTTGTACTGATTTGTTTTACTGAGGGTCGGGGTAGTTTACTGGCAGGTGTGAGTCTTGGTAGACAAGTAAAGAAGAGAAATATGGGCTAGTGGAGTTCAAAGCTGGTTTCCAGACTTCCTGACTTGGGAATGTGTCTTAATTTGATACATGTCACTTGGGCCACCCATGTACCTTTCTTAGTTAAACATTTGGTGGACAGAAAGGGATTGTCTCAGAATGCAGCATTAGGGATGTAGGAGCAGATATCCACCAATAGGCACATCTCTGATGACCCTGCCCAGTACTCTCATGCAGATTTTTGTGTAAGTGGAATTTTTGTTGTCATTAGGAGTTTTTCCTCCCCATGGCTGTTCAGAAGTTTCAGATGAAATTTTCTGATGTCTTTAATGAAAGATGGTACGTGCTTACCCATCGTAGAAGATATTCCCTCCACAGGAAAGCTGTCGAACATGTTGCACTCACAACATGACACGAAATCTAAAAATCACAGAGAGACTAATTACTGGAGGAAAATTACACTCAAAGACCTATTACCTCATGATGAAAATGACAGCCCTGTGCCCCTTACCTGGCCTGATCGGGCAAGTAGCCTGGGCAACATTGTTCCAAGGCGTTGCACTACAAGCCGCCACGGAGGAAAGTGATGCTTTGGTCCTCCAAGCTGCTCAGTGAGGAGGCAAGGTGCGCTGTCAGTTAAGTGAGGTCTAATTATAAGTCTCATTTCCAGTATTTATGAATATGATAGACAAGACCCAGGGCTCGCTTCTATCTATACATGAGGCCGCTTGGGTGAGTCCCTCTCTTTTGATGCCAACATCTGAATTATCATCTTGAAGCTTTGACATTTAGTGCTGACAGGCAGGGTTGCCCCAGCCGAACTAGAAAGTGAGGACCACTCTACTTTGCCGTTCTTTCTGCCTCCCAATCAGCTCCCTGGTACCAAAGAGGTTTCTTCCTCTTCCTAGCAAAATTCCACTTAGAGATAAAAGGGATCTTTGCCTTCACCATATAAATTTCAATCAGTTTGGATCACTCCTTTTCTGTCCCAAAAGACCACATGTATTATTCCATTTATATGAAATGTTCAGGGTACAAAAGTCGACAGAGATGGAAGAAGATTAGTGTTTGCACAGGGCTAAGAACGTCGAAAGGAAACCGAAGGTGACAGCTAAAGGGAATGGGGTTTCTCTTCAGCTGATGGAAATATTCTAAAATACACCATAGCAAGGGATACACGTACCGAAAAACTTACTAAACCAGCCACCAAATTTTACAGTTTAAGGGCATGTGAATTAAATAGCAATAAATGTGGTTTTAAAAGTTCTGTCTATTTATCTGTGTTCCTGTTCCTAACATAGAACATTTTAAGTATCCAAGAAGGGGTGAGGAAATATGGGGATGGAAGAGGAGGACATAGAACCCTCTTTTTCCCCCGACTTATACAACACTAGCCTTGTTAATTAGATAAATGGCAGGTAGGTCTTTCCTGTGCATTCACATGTCTGCATGTTCACAGTTGCTCACCAATTCTGGTGCATGTGGAGGCAAGAGATTGACATTGGATATCTTCCTCAGTCACTCTCCACCTGATCCTTTGAGACAGGGTGTCTCTCTGAACCTGGGGCTAACCATTTCATCTAAGGTGGCCATCTAACAGGTCTCCAGAACCTGTTTGTCTCAGCCCAGGGTTGGGGTTACAGTCATGCACTCTTGTATCCTGCTTTTATGTTGGTTCTAGAAATCTAAACTCAAGTTCTATGCTTGAAAATCAAACTGATTTTATCCACTGAGCTCTCTCTCCAGCCTCCAGAAAGTCCTTGTGATGGTAACTTTTTTTTTCTAACTCATGACCATTTTTGATATAATTATCTCATGACTCCATTTGGATCATTGAAAATTTCAATATAATGATCATGATTGCCCATAAATCAGTGGCCAGAGCACAATCCCTTACAACTGGTTCTATTTTCTCTTCACTGGGTTAAAAACTCACAATCAAGAAGAGAGTATTGTTTCTAAAGCTGCCCATGATTATTCAAATCTAAGCAGGTCAGAGCTGGAAAGGATTTGAAGATGTTCCTTTTATCTTTCAAGAGACAGATAGCCCTGACTTGGGATAGTTCAAGTTAATGTTTGCTTGGTTTTGATTGTTTGTTTTGTTTTGTTTCTCAGCTTTAAGATGATAAGAAAACAATGTGCCTTCAAAGGACACCATATTCGATTATTGGATTTAGTTCTCTTGAGTTCGCCCTTGACACTCTCTTGATACAGGGCAGGAGCAGCTTCCGGTGAGCCACATGACCATGAAGAGGCCTTGACAACCCTCTAGGCTGCTGAGCTGGGATATAGGTGTATTGAATGAGCTCATTAGAATGTAACCACCTGTGGGAGGTGAGAAGGAACTGCACCCATCTGCCCGATGGGAATATAAGCTTGGGTGTCAAAGAAACCATACAAAGAAGAGTGTCCTAAGAAATCATACAAAGAAGAGTGTCCTAGTCAGGGGGACAGTTGCTGTGACAAATCACCATGACCAAAGCAACTTGAGTTTACATGGCTCACCTTTCCATATCACTGTTCCTCATCAAGAAAGGTCAAGGTAGGAATTCAAATTGGGTAGGGGCCTGGTGGCAGGAGCTGATGTAGAGGCCATAAGAGGGTGCTACTTCCTGCTAGCTCCTAATAACTTCCTCAGCCTGGTTTCTTATAAAAGCCAGAACCATCAGCCCAGGGATGACAATGAACTGTGCACTCTCCATCAATCACTAATTAAGAAGAAACACCCAATAGTTGGATGTTATGGAAGAATTTTCTCAATTGTGGCATCTTCCTTTCAGATAACTCTAGCTCATGTCAAACTGACATAAGACTAACCAACCAAGGACTTTTTGAATAAGGTTAAACAAAAAAGGAAAGGAAAAAGAAAGGAAATAAAAGAAAACCAGAGAAGAACGAATGTTCATAGTTATAAATAGAAGGGAGGGAACCATTGAGTATTTAAGAGAAAAGGGGTTTGCTAGGGGAAGGGGAAGTTTCCAGCTTGAATATGACCATCCTTACCTAAGCACTACCACTGTTTCTGGGGGAAAGTAGGATTTTATATTACTGAAGTAATTAAGAAATTGCTATTTGGTTTTATTGAGGAGGGAACTGTTGTTGGGCTCTCTCTCTCTCATTGTGTGTGTGTGTGTGTGTGTGTGTGTGTGTGTGTGTGTGTGTGTGTGTGTGTGTGTATTTGGTGTGGCATGGTGTTTGTGTATCTATGGTCCCATGTTGAAGCAAAATGAGGAAACCTGGTGCTCTATTCTTTCATTCTCCATTGTATTCCCTTGAGAAAAGGTCTCCTATTGAACCTGGGGTTATACCAGCCAGCCCCAGCAATCTTCCTATTCCCACTAGGGAGACAGAAATGTTCACAGCCACACCTGAGTTTTTCCCCAGGATGCTAGAGATTCAAAATTAGTTCTTCATTCTTATGCAGCAAATGCTGTTACCACTGACATATCTCCCTGGCCTCATTATTTGCTGTTATAGTCATGAAAATGCTGGTGTGGTTACACTTTTAAAAGTATTATCCTTATCTTTTACAAATGCATACAGAAATGTTCATAAATAAGAACACAAAATCTGTAGAAACTGCTCCAGATAAATAGAAATAATCTTCACTGTGAGAAGCAGAGGCGGTTGCTCCGATTGAAGCCTCTTAGGCATGAGCTGAGCAATGGTGAGTCCAGATGGCAGGTACGTGAGGTTCTCTTGTCACCTGTCCATGTTCTAGGGACCTTTTACATCCCCATAACTAAAACAGAGGAGTTTTGGAAAACATAATGTTCTCAGCCTCATAGAATATCCAAAACTGGATTCATCTTCCTGCCTTGCAGGAAGCAGAAAATCAGAAAAAGAAAAGAAACCTATAGAACAATTGTTTTCCTGCCCTGGATAACAGGTAGTGAGTAAAGGAAGACAAATTAAGAATGGCCCATGCTTGCCCTGGCCTCCTGCCTGGGGAGTTTCCACTCTGTTGTATAGAAGGGGAACTCAAAGGATGCCCAGCATCCTTCTAAAAGCTAGAAACAAAGGCGACTGGAGATCATGAAAACACAGCCTACCGAGGTGACATGGCAGGGCACGCATCCCAGGAACCCATAAAGCAGTCCTCTGGGCCATGCATGCAGGACAGGAAATGGAAAAGTTGGTGAAAAATAAGCATCAAAGCACTAGAAAGCAAAGGATTGGGAAGTGTCCGCACTTCACGAAGAGCTAAGATTCATTCCTCACTCTCTCACACTGCCTAGAAAGCCTATGCAACACCGGGTATGTAACAGAGTCCGCAGAAGGGCGTCGCCTTCGTACTAGAGCCAAACTGACCTGAGGTTGCAGACAGAGCTTAAAAACGGTACCTGAAAAAAACAAAAAAAACAGCTGGAATTCAAGCACCTTCTCTGCATACCAGAATAAAGCCCACCGTATTTAAGGAAACACAAGAAAAGCAGAACTCAGAAAGTCATAATTCTCACAATACAGTAAAACTTTATGTGGAGACTGTAGAGAAAGGCGTGAAGAACACTTGCTACTTTTGCAGAGGACCCAAACTTGGGGGCCAGCAACCACGTCAGGTGGCTCACAATCACCTGTAACACCAGATCCAAGAATCTTATTTCCTCTTCTGGCCTCTCTAGGTGCCCTCACACGACCCTCACCCACGTACACATACACTCGGGGTGACATACTCACATGCATATAAGTAAAAATAAGCATTTTTAGAATTTTTTCCTCAGGGATGCAGAAAAATTAGAAACTGTGATCTATTTATCTCAAAAAAGAAACCACAAGAAAAGATGGAGACAATACAATTAAGAAACAATCATGTACAATAAGATAGGCATCGTGAGTGTCCTTCAATGTTTAAGGCAACGGAAGGCAACATGAACGTTATGAGGAGAGAATTAAAAGATAAAATAACCACACCAGAGAAATTCCAAGAAGTAAAAACTTCAATATCTGGGAATTTATAGAAATTTGACGCTTCATCAGGTAAGTATTGAAGAAATGACCAATAAGCTAAAGACATGAGGTGGACTACCCCAAATAAAGGAAATAAGAAGAACAAAAAGAAGAAGAAAATGAACAGAGGTTGTCCTATGAGGAAACTTCAAGGGATCCAGGAGTTCCAGAAAAGGAAGAGAAGATAAAAAATTAAGGAAAGTATGGCCAAATTTTATTAAAACTATAAAAAAAAACAAAAAACCAGATGTGATCAAAACTGTAGCAAGGCTCAGCCCCCTCTCACTCCCTGCACCAAATACAGGGAAACTGCCACCACAGGAAAAAAAATCTTAAAAGGAACCAAATTAAAAACAAGCAGTACATAACCAGGCACAAAAATTAGAATTACAGCCTACTCCCACCCAAATCAATGTATGCCCCCCCAAAAAAATCCAGCAAAGTATTTAATGTCCCAGAAAAGTAAACCATCAATAATCCCCAAAACATATTTTTTAATGGGAGTAAAATAAAGACTTTTGGACACTGGAGCTTAGAGGAGGGCTGGGGAGATGGTTCAGTTAGTGATGCACTTGCCACATAAGCATCAGGAACTCGGTCCTGCCCAGAATCCATACCACAAAGCCAGCTGTTCTGGAGCTCAGCTGTAAGCAGATCCCTGATGCCCGCTGGGCATCCGGCCTAGCCAAATCACAAGCCTCAGAGACGTGAGACTTTGTCTTAAATAAATAGAGAAAGAAAGAGAGAGAGAAAGAAAGAGAGAGAGAGAGAGAGAGAGAGAGAGAGAAAAGAAGAAGGGAGGGAGGGAAGGAAGGAGGGAGGGAGGGAGGGAGGGAGGGAGGAAGGAAGGAAGGAAGGAAGGAAGGAAGGAAGGAAGGAAGGAAGGAAGGAAGGAAGGAAGGAAGGAAGGAAGGAAGGAAAGAGTGAATCCTAGAGAGTAACACCCAAAGTTACCTTTGGCTTCCACGTGCACTGCATGCACATAAACCGATGAACAGATAAACACAGACAGAAAACACACACATAGACACACACACACATACATAGACATACAGATATATACAGAGACACATATAAATACAGATGCAGACATGCAGATACACACTTATACACACAGAGAGATAGATACATATGTAGACCTACATCTAGGCACCTCACACACACATAGACATATCTGCAGACACACTCACAGACACACACAGAGATGCAAATACACATAGACATGCATGCAGACACACTCACATACACACACATGCAGACATATACACACAGAGAGACATTCACACATAGACATACCTGCAGACACACTAACAGACATACAGATACATAGACACAGATGGAGACACACACACACAGACATACACATATAGATATAAATGCTGACATACACAGAATACACATGCAGACACACATGCAGAGGGAGGCACACATAGATACCCATGGTCTAAGCTAGGAGATTCCTTTGTCTAAAGTTTCTCTGTCATATGCATGTTGAGGGAAATCCTTTAGGCAGAGGAAAATGTGGTACCAGGTAGATATCAGATAAAAATTTCTACCCAGGAGAAATTCCCTTTCCTGCTCATCCTTGCTTCTATCTCTGAATGAGTTATTCTCTGTCTCTGGAAGCTTTCTTATACCCTACATATGGCTTAAATGGCAGCCTCTCCTCTATCTCACTTGGGAGAAGGGCTCCACCCAAGTTGTCTTTGTGAGAGTAACTCAAATGTTGTTGAATGAATTAAGGCTGGAAGGATGGGACTTGAGAGAGACCTTTGCAAGGACATTGTCCTGGTTGAGTTTGGTCATCTTGACACACACTAGAGTTATCAGGGAAGAAGAGCTTCAGTTAAGAAAACACCTCCATCAGAAGTCTGTGGTGCATTCTCTTGATTGATAAGTGGTGAGGGAGGGCCCAGTCCATTGTGAATGACGCTCTTAGACAATGGTCTTGGGTTATATAAGAAAGCAGACTAGCAAGCTATGGAGTGAGACAGCAGGCAGCACGCATCTTGTGGCCTTTGCCTCAGATCCTGCCTCAGGCTCCTGCCTTGAGTTCTTGACTTGGTTTTCACACCAATGAATCCTTTCCTCCCCAGGGTGCCTTTGGCCATGTCACTTATCACAGCAATAGAAACATAAGTAACATGGACATACGCTGAGAAAGCTTCTATTCACAATCATTCTTCATCCATTTATTCTATGTGAGAATCCATGTCTATACTCTACACATATAAACGTAGCATTTTCAGCAGTCTTCAGTGACATAATCCACTCAGTCTCTGCACTATACTGTTCACTGATACAAAACAAAACTTTACTATAAATAGATGGAGTTAATAGAAAGAAGGAGCAAATTTTTCATCACAATCAATTGGAGAAAGTATGTGCATTTTCCCACCTGATATGGAACTGAATGCTGTCTTTTATCACCCTCATTTATAGAAATTGAGTTTGTATCAGAGGTAAAGAGTTTAAATTGCAATCCACCTCCTTCAATTTAAAATAAGAGAGGAAATGGGGTGGGGGGTAAAAGCTTAAGGTTCAAATCGTATCTGTATGCTCTCTATCGTCATCCCTCAGTATCCTTGGGGATTGATTCTGGGACTTCCTGCAGGTACCAAAAACATATGGGTACTCAAATCCCTTAAATAAAATGGTGCAGTGTTTGCATAGGAAATACACCCATTCCCTTGACATCTCTAGATTATTTATAATACCTAATAAATAGAGATGTAACATGAATAGTCATCATAGTATGGTGTTTAAGGAAAAATATTTGCATTTTCACTATGAGTGAAGCTTTCACTCGTAGTGAAATGTGTGTGTGTGTGTGTGTGTGTGTGTGTGTGTGTGTGTGTGTGTGTGTGTGTGGTGCATGCCTATGTACATGTTTGTATGTATGTCCGTGTATGTGCAGGTGTATTCATGTTCAGGTAACTCTGACTGTTACTACAGATGCATTTGAGTAGGGAGGCCAGATGTCTTTCTAGTTTCTGAGACTGTCTATTCACGGAACTTGGAGTTCATCTGAATCAATTTGTTTCTCATTTTCCTGGGCTCCATTTTCCATTTAAAGTAATTATCCAAATAACAAACATCCATTATTTAAATAAGCAGTGACCACATTTAATTTTGAACAACTCATGAGTCTCAGAAGAGAAGTATTAGAAATAACAAAAATTAAAAATATAAAAAATCAACCCCAATAACACTTTAAAAAATTAGCATCCATATTTTAAAATATAGAGACTATAACCTGCTCAGGAGGTTAATAGTACCAGAATTCGGAGTAGGTTCAGAATTCGAAGTAGGTTTTTCTGGTTTTCTTTTCTCTTCTCTTCTCTTCTCTTCTCTTCTCTTCTCTTCTCTTCTCTTCTCTTCTCTTCTCTTCTCTTCTCTTCTCTTCTCTTCTCTTCTCTTCTCCCCTCCCCTCCCCTCCCCTCCCCTCCCCTCCCTTCTCTTCTCTTCTCTTCTCTTCTTTCCTTTCCCTTCTCTTCTGTTCTTCTTTTTTGTTAGAAGTAGCTTCCTATATGTAACCTCTATCTATTTCTGCCAGTTCTTTTTGGAGAGTACAAAGCCAAATTTTATAAACTAAACAAGGTTCTTCTCATATTTAAATGTTTGAATAAAATGCTTTGCTATTCTAATAATTTCTATAATTATTAGAATTTTCTTAGTATATTTGGATTTTAGAGTGAAAATTTCAGTGAGTTTAAGACATCTGTCTACTTTCCTTGTTGTTATTTTTTACAGTAAACCCAGAGAGCCTACTCAAAAATTCAGCACATGAAGATTCCAAGTGCCAACAGAAGGAATGAGTGAATGAATTTAGCTTGCCCTGTGACAGCCTCGGACTCTCTCCTTGGGTCCCTCTTGGACAACTAGCCTTTGGATTTATGCTTGGAAGCAATCTCTGGCCATCTGTTCTTCCTTGTTCCGCCTTCCTGATCTCTCTGTTTACAATATGTTAATTTCTTTGATGATGTTATTCACGTTTGGATAATCATTTACAAACAGACCCCAAAGGTTCTTAAGAGGGGAAGAAAATACCATCTTCCACATTTTGCAAGGAGACTCCACATGCTCACTGGGCTCTCCTGTTTCTCTGACTTCCAAGACCGTCACATTTCCTTGCCACCATTGATGTACAACGCAATTGGTAGTCGGCACTGCTTTTCATTTGTTCTTATGAAGCTTCCTTTGGAGAGCAATACAAGCTGAGGTTACATTTCTCGAAGCACAGCTACACTACACTCTAAATCATACAATTGAGAAAATTTAGACCCCACTTTTCAGTTGCTTGTTTTATTAAGTGTGGCTGGCCAGCTTACCTGAACAGACAGGGCAGTTCCATACTCAGAGAAGTTTCTCTGAGTTAACAACCTCCAAATGGACTACTCTCAGGGTCCAAATTTTCTGATGCATGAGCTTGCCAGGCACTGAGCCACAGAGAGACTGCTCAAGAGCCAAGTGATTCACTGGCTTTAGTTTTTAAGAAACGGGAGATTCTAATGGATTCATGAAGGATCTCTAAGTCAAGGATTTAACCACATAGCTGGGAGTGGTGGCATTAGGGAGGTGACAACAATGGGATAAAGAGTTCTAAATCATTATCTTGTGAGACTAGTCAGAGTTAGATGAGACACTATGTAAAAAAAAAATGACAACGTACAGACATAAGTGGGAATCAGTGTGAATAGACTCCATGACCAAGGCAACTCTTATAAAGGAAAACATTTCATTGGGACTGGCTTACAGGTTCAGAGGTTTAGTCCATTATCATCATGGTGGAGAGTGTGGTGTTTTGCAGACAAACATCCATGCTGGTGAAGGAGCTGAAAGTTTTACATCCTGGTTGACAGGCAACAAGAAGAGAGAGTGACACTGGGCCTGACTTAAGCACTTGAAACTTCAGAGCCTTCCTCCAGTGACATACTTCCTCCAACAAGACCACACCTCCTTTATAGTGCCACTCCCTGTAAGCCTATGGGGGCCATTTTCATCCACACCACCACACAGTGCTCAAAGAAAATATGAACATGAACATTTTAGGGCCATAAAAGTTTTGTTTACAGAGCTGTGAGCATTAGAAAGAGGAAGGGCTAGCTTTTATCCTGTATTTTAAGTACTGTGTTTTAGATAATTTTCCTGTATCATGTGGAAACCACTACCAGTTAAGAAACATTTTGCCATCTTCCCTTAGAAGATGACAAACTAGGTGCACTGTATGTTTACAAATGACATACTTCATACTACGCATGCTTATATTTTATGCAGTCTATAACGGACCTCATCTAAACACAAGTGACTAGCCACAAGAAGTTATCAGAGATGACAAGCACTGTTTTATTCTAGAATTTACCTGACGAAATTGCTTAAGAAATATGCTCTTTGACTGATAAGACTCAACTGAAAAAAAGCGAAAATATGAGAGTCTAAATCCACTTTCCAGACTCGCTTCCCCTGTAATATGTGTAATAGAACAATCCTGAATTAGCAGCTACTTTCCATAATTCTTGTCAGCAGAGTCTATCAGTAGTTCCAACTCTGATTATACACGCTGGTAATGCAATTAGACATGTTTTAAGCCTATCTCTGATGTCACTGTTTCAAATATAGCCACATAAATTTTAGCTATGAGTTTTTCATACATAATTTATATATACAAATGTGTTTGCATGTGTACCTGGATTAAGTATAATAAATGTAAATTATATAATTTATATCTATATATGTTTAACTGTGTTTAGTTTCAATCAGACAATGGTTTGATATATATTTTTAATGAGGGAAAATCCTACTGCAATATTAAGATTTTGTGTTCCGCAGACTTCATTTCATAGTATTTTTTTAATTAAAAAAGACAAATACATTTCGATGTTCTTTTTAGTCAATGTTATGCTTCCTGTTCCCAAACACTTTTGGTTTATAAATAAGAGTTAATGAATCCAAGAACTGTGTTATTCCATGAGCGTGTGAACAATTTAAGGTCCAACTAGGGATCCCTTCCAAGTTGGATTTTTGCATGATGCTATTGATAAACAAGTTATCAGGGCAGAAAAACTGGGCTTTGTCTTGTTTTGTTTTTCTGTGCTTTTCATAAGTACACATAAAACTCTGCCATTGAAATGGTGTAAGGATTAACTGGATTTCTGACCCATCCTTCAGAAAACGTTGTATTAAACGAAGAATTTCCCATTATCTGTCGCTCTGAATTTGGTACTCTCTGGACCCACTCTAGGCAAGCTTGGTGGATGGTTCTAGATCACCTTGTGATGTCCCTCCACTGAAGACAGAGAAAGCTTGTGTAAACCATCAGATCTGAGGCCTCCATTAGAAATAGATTGTCAGAGAGCTGACACCACCTTTGCACTCCTAGCCTAGCATGCTGTCAGTTGTCTCTTCTCTCATTGTGACAGACGCTCTCGCCACTGTCTCTTCCCCGGATCACTTCGTCCCTCCTCTCTGCTGCCAAACAGAGTGGAGTTCCCAGGGCTTTGTGACACCTAGTGAAGGCTTTCCAGTGGCTTCTAGCTCACCCACGCATATGGTGGGAAAGGAGAGAGGGAAATGAAATGTAGACCTCTGTCAGATCCCCGTGTGTTCTAGGTAACGTGCTGCTTGTTCCAAGAGGAGGGAAAATCCACAGGAAGAAAGAACCGATAGCATTATTACTGCCTGCCTCTTGAGCTAAGTCGCCAGACTTCTGTCAAAGATAACGATGTCTTTAAGGTGCCTACAGAAACTCCTAACATTATGTAAGGTAAAAGAGCTAACTAGACCTTGGGAGGGATGTAAAACAATAATCCTTATCGTTGTTAGGCTGTGTTACACAGCTGCTTACATAAACAGAATTATTTTCACAAGGAGTGACACCCAGCTCAAAGGGACCTCTCTGCTTCTTTGCCTAGTCTGTTGTACTGAAGTCTCCGCTGAGCTTCCTCTCTGTGCCTAACTCTTTCTCCATAGATAAAGGTCCGTGCCTGGGAACAAAGCCTGTGACAAGAACATTAATGAGACATTAACTGCATTGCCCCCAGACACACCCAAGCCTTTTGCTAAGTCTATGAGGATGTCGAGTTTGATTTGTCGTTAAGGAAATACAAATCAAACCCACAGTGCAGCGCCACCACATGGCCTCAGAAGGCTTGACTTGCAACAGTGGCACTTAATGCAGATGACAACACAAAGAAACCTGATCGCTCTCAGTGGCTGCTGGGAACACAACACAAAACCCATCAAGAAGCTTGGGAAAGAACTTGGGCAGTTTTATTAACAATGAAACAGTAACTACTATACAAGCCAGCAATGGATGATCTTGGGTATTCATCTCAGAAACGAAAACTTAGCATCCACACAGAAACTTGCATGTGAATGTGCATATAACAGCTTCAT
>NC_000084.6:68522500-68545000 GCF_000001635.26 Mus musculus | reverse complement strand
TCCTCAGCTCTCTGGAATAAATTTTCCTTCCAGGGTTTCTGAGGTTGTGCGTCTTCCCAACTGCCTGCCTCACATCTGTCTCTCTTCTTCTTTCTATACAGCCCCCTTCCTCTTTCTGTCTTGCCCAGACTTCTTCTCTTATATAAAACTTCATAGTT
This sequence comes from Mus musculus, assembly GCF_000001635.26. Taxonomy (NCBI): domain Eukaryota; kingdom Metazoa; phylum Chordata; class Mammalia; order Rodentia; family Muridae; genus Mus; species Mus musculus. Next base: position 68,544,842 of record NC_000084.6, on the reverse strand, counting down.
TTATGTTTCTTACACAAGTATTATACCACACAATTTGAACACAGACACACACATCACACAACACACACACACACACAACACACACACACACACACACACACAGGCATAAACTATCATACCATAGGGGAAGAACCTAGGAGGAATGAGGCTGTGGCCTGCCCCATTCAAACTGATCAACTCTACTTTTGACTCTCGGTCTTACCATTCTGACATGTAATATTATTTTGAGGAGCAAGCCTTAGAACAGATGAAAAAGAGTTTGAAAGAGACAAGTAAGCCCAACAGCTTAATAATAACTGATTTGGGGGGTGCCTGAGCATTTATGCTCTGGGTCTGAGACTATGTGAGAAGTGTAACTTCTGTTCCTATCTCTCCCACTGGCCCCTAGGACCTGCTCTATCATCTTCTTCCACGTCTTCTCTCACCAACCTCCAATGCTCCTGCCGCAGCTTACAGTGCCTGCAGTCAGGGAAGGAGGTGGCTGTTAAGTTAGAAACAGGAAGTTGCAGGAGAAATTTGGACTGTGTGCCACTGCAGCAGTGCTTAGGGAAAGAGCCGCTGGGAGCCCAGCAATACGGACCCTCCCCAACCTTAGCTCCACGTTTGTTCTCTCTTTCCACTAAAGCATTGATAAAAGGTACCAATAAACTGCATTTGTTTTTTCTTACAAAATACAAACTCACAGAGTCCCTGATTTCTTAACTCCTGACAGCAAGAAAATGTATTTCAAAGTCATATGCCATAATCCAAGCCTTCCAAAATGCCTAAAGAAGAGAAAAGCTAGAAAAAAAAACCCAAAGATATGTGTGTATAGATTTCTGTACTGGCAATGTTAATGGCCCTTGACTAAGACCACTGTGATTTTAATACGTTGTATTGTTTTCTTCTTACTGTATTTTAGAAGGGAACATTTCAAAACAATTAGATTAATTAAATATCCACGGGGATGCAGAAAAATGTTTTCTGTCACACTTGGGGGCTTGACCATGGTTTGTCAGAACTTTTAAACGGCGATTCTCGCCCCCACCTCCACTGGAGGCCAGATGACTGTCATGATCCATTGTGGAGATGCACATTCTGGTACCTGGAAAACTGCAAGACTTCTGGAGACTTCGGTTTGGCACCCGTAGCTGTTTCTTGTAGGTGAAGCTGTCCTTAGCTGTGAGTGGCACACCTTCAGGTTCCCTGGCGCATTGTCTATGAATGCAAAGTGGATCGTGGTCTCGGGGAGTAAAATACAGGTTAGAAAGGTTAGAAAAAGTCACTGAGCAATTTTTATTGTCTATGTTTCATCAAGATACTGAAAGTTGAAAATTTCACCCCGTGCTAATAACACAGTATTAGTTACAGTTGACTGCTTTGCTGGAGTCAAACCAACGGCGCCTGGTCTCTCAAGCCATTCCTCAGAGCGGCTAGCTTTTGAAGAAAACAAAAGCTGCCATAATCTCTAGTATAGGCTGATGTCAAACCACAGGAGTCCTAGCAAAGACCACATATTATCATGAGGGGGAAAGATGAAAGAGTCCCATGGCATGACAAGCTCTAGGGAAGCAACTCGTAACAGAAGAGCGTTTTCCTCCGCGATGTCACTGCGGTAATCAACTTGCAAAAAAAAAAAAAAAAAAAAAAAAGAGGCTGGGAATGGGAGCCAAGTGTCTGTGCCCTCGTTCGGTGCCAAGCTGTTTTAAGGACCACAAAGAAAAAATCTGTTTATTCAAGTGATTCTACCAGGAGATTTGATCTCTGCTCCTTTTCTAAGTATTGATTGAGGTGACAGGGTTAGAGGGAGGACTTTATTATTGTTGTTGCTGTTGTTATTGCTGCTGCTGCTGTTTGCTGTTGTTGTTGTTGTTCTCCTTTCTTTTGTGCCATCTTTGATTTTGTAGATTTACACGGCTGTCAATGTCCCATGCCAGACAGTGGGGTCCACATGCTGGCTTGCTCCCTTGCAAATCTGTGACCTTAGCCAATATAACTTCCTGTCTCAGTTCAGCCAGCAGTGATGGGGGAGACAATGATACGTCCACATCACGGGTTGTAAGAAATGCGTTAATGAGTTAATAAATCAGGTGCTACCAAACATCAAATTCTACACTTTGTCATCGTTCAGCTACCTCTCTTTAGTTTTCAAAAATATGCATTTCACAGCATACCCCAGCCTTCTCCTAGACTGGTAGTAGTTAATGATCCTCACGGATGGAATGGGATTTCTAAAATGCTTATGAAATCTGTGTTCCTTTAGAATGGTTGGCAATGCCATTTCCTGATAAAAAGTAGTTTGGGTCCAGGATTAAATTTGAACATGAGTTTAGACAAGAAAGACCCTCCCCCACTTAGCTACAGGATTCTTTGAAATCAAGGGATGAAAATGTACTCAAAAACGGACCTAAGAAATAACAGGGGAACTCAAGGTTTTAAAGATATGAGGAACATAAGTGTTGACGGTGGCATTTCAAAGCCATTCAGTATCACTGTATCATATAACATAGACTGGTCCTGAACTCTCTTATGTAGTTGAGGCTAGCCATTTGCTTTCAAGCCTCCTCCTGGCTCTACTTTGCAAGGGTTGGGAGGCCAAGTGTACAGACCCAGAAGGTCCAGCTCTCAGCCAATCATCTTCTTCCATTGTCTCCCTCTTGTCACAAACCTTGACACAAATTCTTTCCAAAAACCACACAAATGCACAAAGCATCCTCTGTAGTTAGGCTTCCTTTCCAGCCCTGATGGAATAGCAGTAAGTTGGTAGAATCTTCCTAGCAAGGGCTACCTTTCCTCCTCCAGAGAAATGCAAAATTGACTGGTGCATCCATCATGAAGAACCAAGCTATAGGAATGACATGACAGCATATTCCTAATGGCTGACAAATCTAGTTTGTAACTTAGAGAAAGTTACACACTGTCTCAGTTCTCCCTCCACAAATTAACTAAAATCTTTAACACATTCTCACTTTGTATTTGTTTGAGTTGTAGTTTTCTCTTGTAAAAGTATATCAAGTATAGAGGGAAAAAAAATCCTACTAACCTAGTCTTATTTTAGAAGGAAAAACATTTCTATTAAAATAGTTTTACACTTTCAAGTTCAGACTGAAAGATACTATCCAATGGAGACCCAAAATGTATAATGAGCATGTCGTTTTTATAAATTCTCAATGCCTCTTGAGCATTTTAGAAGAGTGGGGTATTTTAAGGGTTTTTAGAGCCTCCCTGTAATCTTATCTATATTGTTCTTAAAAAATAAAAATGTATGCTGTGGCATGAAAGACCTCAACCCAAATATTCCCAATTACAAATTAGTGAGATCCTACTTTGATGGACTGTATAGGCATAAGCTTAAAGAACACTCATTTTCAAAGGTTTTCTTTTCACCTACGCCATGGTGAGCACAAGACAGAAGAATGAATCGTCTGTATGACCACATTTGATAATAAGGATTCCCTACCTCTCTGAAGCCAGTTTATTGTTAAAAGCTCTGTGATTTCGATTGTTTTTCTTGTAAGTAATCAAAATCTTCTTCCTTAAAACACCCCCCTCCCCAATCCTAGCTGCAGTTTTTACATAAACTCTTCCTCCTTTGGTCAAAGTTTGCCTGCCACTGAGGACTCGTGATAGGACAAAAATATATCAGGCATCGCCATAAGCTAAGTCTCTGGCGTTGCTGTCAAGCTGAGACTTAACAGATGCAAACACTGATCCTGAGACTTAATAAAAATATCCAAATCTACCTACCTTTCAGCTGAATCTAAATCACCTGGGGCTGCTGTGCTATTGCTCTGCCCTTCTGTATGTTTTTATAGATGTTGTTTTAAATCTTGAACTGTTAATTTAAAAACTCCACAGCAAAACACCTGAATCTTTCCAAATCAAGACAATAAAAGAATGATAGATTTTTGCCCTCTTCTGTCCTGTTGTCCTATGATTCCAGAGAACATCACAGGATGTCTTTTGTGGCAAGCACTAAAATCTTCCCATTGTTTGTCACAAAAAATCACCAAGCTACTGTTCCCATGATGCTATGCCACCTAAACAATCCAGAAAATTATTTTTGCAGGAGTGTCCTTTGGCAAACATCAGAACAGTTTGATTTTTAAATGATTTTATAGCTTAAGCATTAAGACGTCTTACAGTTCCTTGCATGCATTTTGTTGCTTTAGTTCACCCAGCTCCATCCTTAAAGAAAAGATGCAATCTATTGACCTTGTGAGTACAAATACATTCTCTAGCTGAGAAGTGGAACTGTCTAATACCGGGACCCCTGCGCTCTACTCGAAAAGGAGAGAGACATTCTTATGGCTTTTATGGATTAGCTCGCTAGAGAATAAAGAAAATCTTGCCATTTTCCCTATGTCAGATGTAAAAATAAAACGTGTAGAGGAGAAGAATGGGGCCATAAACTTGATGCAACGGATTGCTATACAGTTTCATCAGATAAACGATGGAGACAGTTTCGATGATGCTCTTGTCAGAGAACACATGGTACGATGCACTGTATATGTGCCAGATAGCTTCTGCACTTTCAGAAATGTCATTTCTAAAAATGTCTATCCATTTGGAAAATAAGTATGCAATAAATCTGTAAATATTTATTATAAAGGCAATAAGAAAACAGTAAAGAATGAATGTAGTACTGACAACACCGCATAAACTGTTAACAACAGACCTTTGGAGTCGACAGTTCTGTTTCTGGAGCAGGGGCTAGAGCCCAAATGTTGTAACAACTGGGGCCATGTCAATATATCCCATCTCTACCCACTTAGCATCAAAGGTCACCCCGATCGAGATGCCAGCACGGTGAGATTCAAGGCAGACATAAAACACGCAGATCTTGTATTTCTAAATCCATATGTCTCAATCAATGAACCAAAATATGTTTAGAACTCAAAGCTGCTAGAGTTCGCTGCTGTTCTCTTTGGTTCTCAGTCTCCATCCTATGGGAAAGGAGGGGCTAGCAGGTAAGGAATCAGACACAATCTCCAGAGAAAGAAGGAATGTTCACACTTGTGCAGGACTCAAACAACCCCAAGGCAAGTCTCTGCAAGTAACTGGTGCTCTTGGCAGTGACCCTCCTGCTCTGTGGAGCAGCCAAGCTTTCCTCTGTTGACTAGGGAGAGTGGCTAGGAGCCTTTGGGTGGAGGAATGGGGTAGGAATGGCTTCCTCTTTTTTTTTTTTTTTTTTTTAACGTAGGAAATGTGAGTTCACGTAGCTTTACCTTTCCAAGAGACTGTCTTCAGGGCAACTTAACTCAACACTTCTCGACTTAATCCACGGAATCAGAACATCTGCACTAAATGGAAGCTTTGCGGGGGGAATTATACCTCCTCCATCCACAGATTGTTTGCCTCTGGTGTCATTCTTGATTACATGATTTTGGAATTTTGATTGCTTCACACGAGATTATTATGATTTCAAAATGCGGCTTGTAAATGCATTCAGTTCATCAAGGACTATAAATATAATCTTCAACAACAGGCTTCCTTCCCTAGGTCCTCTTAGATGCTCTGAGTTAATGCGAGGCCCGAAAGATATATCTTTAAGAAAAAGGGACAAACTCTTCCATTAGAAATGATCTTCCAAACATCTGACCTCGTAGCCAGATATTTCAGTTATGAGTCTTTCTGGTTCCAAAATTAAGTTAATCATTGCAGGGTAATGGAGGATGCTTTTTAGAAAACCCAAATATAAAATATAGAGAGAGTACATATGCTTTATTGAGAAGAACAAGGATGTATTTAGGTAATAATGTTCCTCTTAGGTTTTTTTTTCTTGTTTTGGGGTTCCATTTTCAACTTTCTCTTCCAGGACAAACTATCCATATTCTATTCCCAACTTGTTACTCTGGTGGATCCAATAATGAAACAGAGCAAGGGGCTGGGGCAGGGGGTGGGGGTGGGAAACTGTCTATACAAAAACAAAACCACCACAGAGCTCTTAAAATAAAATCACATTAAATGTACTTTCTCTCAATGCTGAATGCACACAGAATTGACACTTGCTACACGAGCAACCTAATCCGCCATTGAACTACACCTCCAGACCCACATTGTATGTATCCTGAAACCAAAGTTTCTGTCTTTTATATTTCTTTAAAAAAAAAAAAAACTCATAAATTTTTTTCCAGTTGTGATCCAACTTCAGTTTCACTCTGAAAACTTAAGATTCACATGAATCATAGATGAAATCATATTACTAACTTTATTTCTCTTGAGAGTACAGCGATAAAAGGACGAAGGCACAAGGTAAAATCTGGCGGGTCATTTGGAAGAGAAACTGGCATCGCTATTCCCAAAGGCTGGTATTCGGCAAGGAAAGCTAACCTACCACACGGTGGTCACATCATGACTTACAGTGGTAATTAGGTCTCTAGAGTAGCACACTATCCCTAGAACCCAGACCTGACCACCTCAAAGGCAGCCTCGGGTCGGGAAGGCTTTTGTCCATCACGTCTTCCTTTCACGGTTGCTCTTGTACGGTTTTCCTGAAACACATCCTTGCTGTGTAGTCCTGGGCTAGATAAAACATGATAGAGAGGGGTGGCTTTATACTGGTGGCTATCTTCTTGTTTCTGTCTCCTCAGTGCTAGGATTACAAGTGTGGGTCAGCATTGACTTCTTTCTGTGGTTGAATGTGGTGAGGCCTTGATGAACACAGGCCATAGCAACTCATCTACACACTCAGCAAATATTTGCTCCCCAGGTGCCCTGGCACCTGTCCATCATGCCAGCATCATCCCAGGAAATGAAGAAGTGGCAGGCGTCAGTACTTTAAGCCCTTCCTCTGCTATATACTGAGACCGAGATCAGCCTATCCTACATGAGACTCTATCTCAAAACATCAAATTAAAAAAAAAAAAAAAAAGAGTTGCATCAACAGCTGAAACACGTGATCTAATGATCTTCAAAAGACAAGAAGGAAGACGCAAATGATATAATGAGAGTCATAAATCCAACAGGAGATGCGCTCTCACAGGAACACCCAGCAAGCCAGCCTGGTTTTGAGCTGTTCTGTTTCTGTGTGGGGTCCCTTTCTGAATTTGGCAGCACCACACACTTTGCTTCACAGATTCATATGTAAAGAGTTAGGCATCAAAGCAATGTCATGTAATAGAATATAGGTTCCTTTTGTACATTTACTCTGTGGGATGATTGAAGAAATATGAGGGAACAGGCTCTGGGCCCACGATGTACTGGAGTCACATCTGAGCATGATAGGAAGGCGTCAATCAGTCCACCTTCTGGCTGATGTGCCAGTTGGTTGACCTATCAGACCCATTAGAGTCTAGTAGCAATTTTGGAGAAGTAATTCCTAGGGCCAGATGGCAGCACAGAAGTAACTTTTTCTGAAAGAGTGAAGGAAGTTGCCCCACTTCCTTCCTTGACATCCGAAGCGCAGCCCCCTCCACCTCGGCCCCACGGGCTGCGGACTGGATGGTGGGACCCACGCAGACTGTGATTAAATGACTCATCCCCTTAGCACGGCTTATTTGTAAAGGTTACCCACAGCAACATCCAGCAGGGCCCTAACTCCAGAGTGGGTATTTGTCAAAATGAGTCAAGATAATAAGGGGCCTTGGAAGGAACACCTACAGTTGGGTAGGAGAAGGGCAGTGCTTGTGGCCCGAGGATAGTATTCAATTGAGCACTTCCATCTGCCCTTTGGAAAAATGTGACCCTCACAGCAGAATCAATGCTTGCCTTACTGCTAGTCGCTCAGCTGAGACCACAAACTTGTGTCTTCCCATAACTGTGCCAATTGTAATGATGCCCGAATCTTTAACTGCATCAATATCGCCCCCAGTTCTAGTCCTGAGGTCCCCTTGTGCTGCCAATTATGACAAAGTGAGATAGAAGCATCCTGAGGTCTACAGCAAATGAATCCCTACCCATCCAGCACTTCAAAGGCAGCCAGAAGAAATAAAATGAAATAAAAACCAGTGACAACTCAAAGTGGTGATTTTTATTTAAGGAAAAAATATACCATAAAATAAAACAAATGCAGGTTGTTACAATCTTTGGTTGCAAAGGAGGCTTGAAGTCATTTAAATAGGCGCCCATATAAAAGTAGTAAGAAATTGTGTTTAATGTTTTCCTAAACAGTTACTAGGGACAGCTGTTATAGAGGATTATGGGGAAGAGTTTTCTCATAAATTGAATAGTAACTAATTCTAGGAGAGACAAGCTCACATTTGTTTGGGTGCTAATTCATGCCAGGCAGCATGTGACAATGTATGTAACCTTACTTAATCCTAAATAGCAGTTTAGTGAGTACTACTATTCTTAGTTATGCAGATAAGTAAATCAGGACTCAGAAAGTTTAACTGCCCCGTGCAAATATGGCAAGCAGTGGTCATCACTTTACCTTTTGGACTCCCTAACAACCCAACACACTTATTTTTAGGGATGATTCCCTGTATGATTCTTGGCATTGCTATAAAGGCAATATTCCCTTCACTACTCAGGCCAAAGGAACCAGACAGTCTCTCTTCCCATTAGCACACAGGACACAACTGTAGGCATGATGTTTTGTGCACTGCATCAAGTTGACTTTTGTATGATTCGAATGTTGATTTCTCTATCCCTCTATCTGGTTCAATCAGGACATGGCACTCTAATGCTTTATTATGTTGGGAGAGGGGAATTTATTAAAGAGACAGGAACTCAAAATAAAATTCTAAAAGGAAAAAAAAGAGCAGGTGGGAAATATATATATATATATATATATATCAACATTAGGGGAAACTGAGGCGCATATGGATTCTTTCTCTTTATGTACTTTCACATCATTTTATGAGTTGGATATCATTAGGAGCTTTGTTTTAAAAAAAGAGGCAGCTTTAAACACTAAAGATGGAAGAAATGAGGAAAAGGTGCCAACAAAGGCTTAGAGAAAGGAGATGCAAAAAAAAAATAATTTCTCCAACTTTGAAGTGAGAAGCTCATGCCTATGTCTCCGTCTTCATCTGATCTCCAGTCTTCATCTCCCTCTCTAAACCCTAGGGGCTGTCATCTCCCCACTGACCCCAAGAATAGGTCTACCAACAAGCAAGACACAACAGATGCTGATGGCCCTAGAGAGCTGTCTGCCCTCTTATCAATTACAATGGCGGGTAAGATGTGCGCCCTTCCCTCATTCAGCACAGCATCTGGACATGAGTGGGATATCTGGGTCTCTGCTCTGAACATTACTTTCACAAGTGCCTTTGTCCCTAGGTCAAATGTCAAACTCCTTAAGAACAAAAGCTGCCTAATGCTAGCCATACATGTGTACTATATATGTCAAATATGGATTTTTTTTTAAAATGCAAGTAAGGGGGAGGGGGATGCTAGAAACTTAGTGGTTAAGAGCCCATGCCATAGAAGGCTAGAGTTTGACATCTATCACCCAAATCAGGCAGTTCACAAATGCCTGTTAACTCCACTTCAAGAGATCTTCTGCCCTCTTCTGGCCTCAAGAGGCATTGCACACACAAGGACACACACACACACACACACACACACACACACACACGGACACGGACACGGACACACACACACAGGTACCTACACAAAAAATACTTTTTTAAAAACGCAAGCTTGTTGCAAGAAATACTAAAAATGCACTCACCAACTCTCCAAGGGGCCAGAGACTATGCTCCCATGCTCCTGCCGGCCTGCCAACCCTTAGGCCATGCAGGTCCACACTCCCGCAATCAGGTGTTTGTCCCTGTTGCCGCTAGTCCTTCCTCAGTGATCCCACATTCCAGTAACTAAACGGAACTGCCAACCTCGAGTTGCATATCACAAGGCCCAGTAACCCAACAGAATCAAGACTCTTAAAGTTTAATTAACCAATCAGATTTATGTATCAATAATATCACAATTTACAATTTCTCCAATAATTTCAGAGCCAATTATCAATTGATAATGATAAAAGCTTTATCCCAATATGTCTAACCTTGTGAAATCATAGCTACTTGTGGCTGGAAAACGCCACACGAGTACATGTCAGCAGCCACCTTCCTTCTACTCCTATCCGGAAATGCTCTCTGTCTCTGCAACTCTTAGCTCCGCCTTCCTTTTCCCTGTCCAATCACAGGTCTCCCACTGCCTTAATGTAGTGGGACAGGGAAAATCCTGTGACTCAAGCCGAATTAAATAAATGATTGAATGCATAATGCCACCGACTTCAAACCAGAAAGACATGGTGTGTTACTTCTATACCTAATTTGAAAACTCCCATTTTGATGCAGGGGAAAAAAAAGCAATTTTATCAGAAGACAAATTTAGGGATAAGTAATCATCTAGCCGTGCATATTACATTCCACATAAATCTTTTGCAAAATGAAAGGTGCAAGTTGCATGAAGTAAACTATTATGGTAAGCCTGAGATTCGGACTCAGAAAAGAGACTGAAGCAGCGTTCGCCTGTTCTCAGATATGAGTTTACTCTGGACCTGCTCTGGTGCAGGGTCCTTAAGTGCTATGTGTAGGCTTTGCTGACCCACATTGGGAATAGCTGCTATATAAGCAGGTCTAGCTTTTTTACCTTGTAGAATGTTAGCGGATCCTTTCTATTTCCACTCAACCCATCTCCAACCTGCATATGTGTGTGTGTAAGTTAAGTAAGATGGGAGAAGTGGCTACAGAACCATGAGAATGCGCATTTCGGAATTCACATTCGGGGCCGGAGAGGTGGTGCGGTGGCTAAAAGTGTCATTGGCTCATGAAGAGGACACAAGTTCTATTCCCAACACACATGGAAGGCAGCTCATGACCATCTATGACTCTGGCTGCAAGGAGATCTGATGTCTTCTCCTGGTCTCCACAGACATCTATACAGAGAGAGAGAGAGAGAGAGAGAGAGAGAGAGAGAGAGAGAGAGAGAGAGAGAGAGAGAAATATCTTCAAAAGAAAGAAACTCAAAACTATTTCAAAATTGTCTATTCTGCTACTCGCTCCCCTCCCCTTCTGCTGGGCTAGTAATGGAAAATTGTGTAGTAAAAGGAAAATAAACTATTGAGCACTGTATATTACATTTATCATATTTATTTATTCATATATTTATGCCATGGTGTGTGTATGGAGGTCATCAGGCAACTTGCAGAAATCCGTTCTCTTCTTCCATCCCACAGAGTCCACGGATCAAACTCAGGAGTTAACAGGCAGGGTCTACCTGCTGAGCCAACCCTTAGGACCTGTTGGAACTTCTTGATGGTTTGAGAAATCTAAAAGTTGCTACATCCTCTCTTCCTCCTCCTCCTCCTCCTCCTCCTCCTCCTCCTCCTCCTCCTCCTCCTCCTCCTCCTCCTCCTCTCTTTCCTCCTCCCACCTCTCTTCTTTATCAGAAGAGGCAGCCATTAAGCTCAAAGTGTGGTTCTGAACTGGACCTTTATACTTTATAGAACATTATTGGAACACCTGGCAACTTGAATGACCTCCAAGGAGCAGGTATTAGCAATGGACCTGTCTTTGTTTGCTTATTTCAATGTTGTCTTAGTCAGGTTCTAGCTCGGGTAAAGTCTAAACACCTGAGCAGGCTATTGGTGTGAGTCCTAGAGTCTAAAGGTAGGGGAAACTGGATTTCTGGAACTCAAGGATAGGAGAAAAAGAGTATGTCCCCCAGGAGCAGAAAGACCATTCTCTTCTCTGTTTTCTCTCTGATCCCTCAACAAAGTGGATGCCTGCCCACAATGTGGGTGAGTCTTCTGTAGCTAGTCCATTCAGACGCATACATTCATCTCTTCTGGAAGCATCCTGACATAGGCACGCTTCAAAAACACTGCTCTAACATGTCCCGGGTGCTTCTTAACCTAGGAAAGGAAACAGCTAAACATACTTTTCTTGAGTGGTCCATGGCAGGATGCCCTGGTCATAGGAATTATACACTGAGGGATTTGGAAAGGATAGTCAGCAACATGCTCTCAAATGGTTTAGAATTTCAAACAAGCTTTTATGTATTCGTAAAATATTTAAGTTTGAAGTGGTTTTTAAGAGGAAAACAACAGAGAGAAATACCATGTTTTTTTTTCAAAGCAACACTAGCAGATAAGCTTTGAGGTTATCAAGTTACCTTGTCCGTCTGACACCTCTCTGCATAGATATTGACCTGCCCAGAATGTCAGAATGACCTTCCCAGGGTGGTCCAGGACATTCCAGCTGTACATTATTGCAAAAGCCAAACTAGTTCTTCAGTGAGCCCTGGGCCCTCCTTGCTTCTTCTTTCTTGGCTACTCATTTCTTGGTCCCTTTCCAAACCTCTACCTTCCATGCTCAAAAACCTCTCGACAATATCACCGCAATTAATGTCTGGGTTCTTAACCAGCAATCTCAACAAGCCCAAATAACAACCAAACTGCTCCTTTGTTGCCTTCACTGCAAACATGGCGCACTGATTCTTCCCATCAGGAAAACTCTGCTTCCATATCTGCAATTCTGAGTCCCGAGCCCTTTTGGTAGGGCCTGCCTCCTTTGTAAAACCTCCAGAGCTTGCTCAGACTACCTCCAGATTCCAAAGTTCATATCCCTCACCTGTTTCTAAGCGCACCGACCCCCTACTGCAATAGCTCTTTTCAGTCTCTCCATCCCACCTTCTCCAGTAGACGGCTGGCAGCTTTGAAGGGAGCACCTTGAAAGCAGCTGGCATCTCTCTGTAGCTCCTCACCATACCTAGCACCAGCTGAGGAAGAGCAGGTGACTCAAGGGTCTCTCTCCCAGCATTTTCCCACGTCTCCCCCATCAGTCGCTATATCCATTCTTATCACTTTCCACGCTGGTGTGCATATGAGTGTGTGTGTGTGAGTGTGAGTCTGGGTGTACGTATGTATGTGTGAGTGTGTGTGAGTGTTTATGCATCTGTGTGTGTATTAGTGTGTATTTGTGTCAGTGTGTGTGGGGGGGAGTGGGTATTAGTGTGGGTCTGTGTGTGTGTCTATGTGAGTGAGTGTGGGGTGGGGGCTATTATTGTGTGTGTGTGGGTGGGTATTAGTGTGGGTCTGTGTGTGTGTCTAAGTGAGTGAGTGTGGAGTGGGGGCTATTATTGTGTGTCTGTGGGTGGGTATGTGTGTGTCTATGTGAGTGAGTGTGGGGGAGGAGTATTATTGTGTGTCTGTGTGTGAGTATGTGTAAGTGTGTATCTGTGTGTGTGTGTCTGTGTAAGTGTTTGTCTGTGTGTGTATGTGTAAGTGTGTGTATGTGTATGTGTGTATTAGTGTGTTTCTGTGAGTGTGTATCTGTGAGTGTGTGTGTGTGTATTTCACCAAAACAAGAATAGACAGACCCTTTATTGCTTTTACTCTGACACTGGCTCGGCTGGATCCAGACTGATCTTTCCTATACTAAAAGGAAGCATCTATCTCATCAGTACTTTCCTATAGCCGTGGGGATGCTCATCAGGAACCCTAGAAAAAACTGTGAAGTCAAGATTTGGGTCTCTGTCTACCACCTAACCATTTTACCCTTTTCCTCAAAGAAGACCTATCCCTACCCAGTCTTCTCTGGGAGCTTGCTGTCTTTTCTAGACCTACTATTAGGTATGAGTAACTGCCAAGAAATTGGTTGGCAAGGCAAACGGCCCCAAGGGAGCTTCTAGGATAAAAGAAAATGAAGGAATAGAAAATGTGCGAAGAACTATGGGATTAAGAGAGAGTCAGGTAAAGAAGCAGATAGCAACTGTGGGCCAATATTCAGCCCACCAGTTCTTCCCTGTCTATACCTGTGTACCAAGGATGGGAGCTAGTTAAGGGCCGAGAAACTAACATAAACCCAGGAAGGAGGGGACAGCTCTTCTGGGAAAACTGGTAAGAAGACGCTGCAAACCTAGGAAGGAACTTGATAAATGCCTATTAGATTCAGACAGTACTTCGAAGAAAAGAAAGACTTTACAGGGGGAGGGAAGGGGGTCTTCAAAGTAAACAGACAAAACTCCACAAGTCATGTTCCTGGGAGAACTCACAAAGAGAGAAATAGACAAAAGGTTTAGAGCTGGGAACAAGTGCGTACAGAAATGTCCTCCCACTTGACAGGCAGCAGCATTGGCTTATACTGTCATCAATATCTAAAGTGCTAATTCCAGCTTTCTCAGGAAAGATAGACTCATTGTGACCATCTGTTCTCCACATTTCAACAAGTACATTCTTTGCAGATTAAACAAAATCTTCAATACAAAGCCATATATGTGTGTGTGTGTGTGTGTGTGTGTGTGTGTGTGTGTGTGTATACTGCATATCTATAATAACAAACTCAGCTACTCTGAATTTATTTAGTGATATTTACTACATTGATATCTAACTGGTGAAGGTAATGACCTGGGGGGAAAGTCAGGTCAAATTCTGTCATAAACTGCTCGAGCACTGCACTTGTGTTAATGATGTGGACCCTTGAGGTTCACATTAGACTCCCAACTCCTCCCCCAAACTGGTTACTCAGCAGTGCAATAATATCTTCAGAACGTCTGCCGGATGATGGAATGATGGTTCAGTGAGTAGGAGCATGAGTCATGCAAGCCTGAAGACCTGAGTTTGACCCTCAGCACCCATTAAAAACAGTACATTACTGTACCCACTGTAACCCCAACACTGTAGAGGACAGAGACAGGAGTATCTCAAGCCTGCTGGCTGCCAGTCTAGCTCTCGGCCTAGTGAAAGATCCTCTCTAAAGAGAGATCTTTACTCTCTAAAGAGAATAAGATGAAGAGTGATACCAGTATCTTCCTCTGAGCTCTACGTGCACACAAGGAGCCATGAAACATTCTACACACACACACACACACACACACACACACACACACACACACACACCTCAGCCCTCTGGACCTGAACTAATGGCACAGAGTATACTCAGTCCCCAGCACCTGCATGTTCCTAGCCAAATGTTTCTAAAGGAAAATCAGCATCTGCCTACCACCACCACATCTGATCAAGAATCAGTCATTGTCAGGCAAATTATCACTCACACCGGCACAGAGCTGTCTCTTGACAAACTAGGAAGTACTTCCATCTATATTATTTCGTTGAGTCCTATGGCGGCCATTTGTGAGGGCAATAAATATTTGATGAGCCATATGCAGAGCACTGTGCGGCATAAACTCATGTTTTAATTCATCCACTCTTCATAGGAACCCACAAAGTTGGTGGTCAGATCTCCCTTATGACAGTTGGGGAAACTGAGACTTCGAGAGGTGACATGTATGGCCTGAGGTCCCACAGCTCAGTGGCCACATCTGTCTCCCTGTGCTGAATATGATCATCAGGTCACTTCAGGCTCTAGTGTTTTCTTCATCAGTTTCCCATTAGGACTTTCTCTAAGGCTCCTCTAGAACTTAGGCATGAACACCAGGAGGACCATGGTAAAGAGAGCAGCAGCCTTCCTAGGGATGCAAACTGTTGTCACCTCTCAAGCTGTGGTCTGGGAGCTTAAGAGAAAAGTTGTTCTAATAGAGCAATGTGCAGAGGAGGGATGTGGTAGGCTGAGGTCAGGAGAGACACTCCTTTTGTTACCATTATCCCAATTGTCAGTTTCCTTAGAACTTGAGTCCTCAAATTGACCTCCTTATTCCCGCAAAATACCTTCATTGTAAGAAAATATTCTAAGCAAACTGTACACGAACGAAATGCTACTTGTCTATTTATTTTATTTTATTTTATTTATTCCTTTGTTTGTTTATTAGTTTACTTGGCACAGGGTATCACCTAGCCCAGGCTGGTCTCAAACTTATTATACAAGTGGAGCTGGCTTTGAACTTCTGATCTTCATGAGGTTACAGGTATGCATCACCACATTTAGGTCGTTACATATTATCTAGCTAGAGAGCTTGTACTTAACTTTGGAGGACAAGAAGAACCTGGTGGCATGGAAGGTAAGGGGAAAACATGGTCAAGAAAAAACTGACACCAGTGTCAGTCAGGTCTCTGTTAGCTGTCCCAAAGTATCTGAGATCACCAAGTTATAAAAGGAAGTATTCTTTGGCTCACAGGCGTTTCAATCTGTAGTCACAGGGTCCTATTGCTGTGAGCCTATGATGAGACAGAACATACCAGCAGGGAGTATCTGGGGTATGAAGCTAGTCACCTCACAGGAACCAGGAAGCAAAGAGAATAAGCAAGAAGATAAGATCCTACTATCCCCTACTGGGGCATGCCTCCAGTGACCCAATGCCTCTGACTATTTCCTGACACTATTTCCTGACAGTTCCACTGCCTCCCGATGGGACCTCGTCTAGAAACCTCACGCTTCAAGGCATGAACTTCTGAAGGACCTGAAGCTCTCTGCCTTAATTTCATCTCTCAAGATACATTTTAGGTAATGAAACTTGGACAAAGATAGAAATGAGAGGCCTGATACAATGAGTATCGCACCCTAGAAGTCTTAACGAATATTAATCTCTTTCCTTGGTCTGGAATTGAGGTGTTGACAAGAGCTGGGTCACTTGGAGGTCTCTGTTTGGCTTAGCTGTGGCTCCCCTTTCCTTACATCTGTCTTGGATGTGACTGTCCTTTCTTTACATCTGCCTTCACATGGCCACCACTCACTGTGTATCCGGTGTTCAAATTTCCACTTCTTAAAAGGACACCATCCACAGTGGATTGGGCCCAGGCTAGGCTTCGTTTTACCTTGTTATTCTTTCAAGCTCCTTTCTGAGACTTCTGGGCTTCAAAGTCCAACATGTGAAATTTGGAAGAACACAATTCTTCCTACAATAAACACTGAGTGACTCTCAGCTGCTGCTCTACCCCCACCCCAGCCCCAGCCACTACCTAAAAACAGGATGTTCTCTGTCGCTAGTTAAGAGAAATATGTCCTAACAGACAATTACTAAACTGAACATGGAACAAACAACGTATTATAAAAAAAATTAAAGGGCCTCCCAAGGACAAGAGGCTGAATACAAAGCTGGCCAGACCCTGTCTGAATAGAAATGAGGAAAAACTTGGAACAAGGAAAGATACCTTCCCTGGGAGCATTCTTCAGTAGGCATGTGTTCCTCTGCATGTCTTAGAATGGCTATAAAACTAAATCTCTGCAGAATTGTACCCAGCTGTATTCTTGAACTACAGCCACTGTGTTGGTTACTCTTGCTTGTTGCAGTGACAAAATACAAAATAAAACAACTTAAAGAAGAATGGTTTGCTTTCTCTTGCAGCCTGGGAACCCGGTCTACAATGGAAGGGGAGATGTGGTAGCAGGAGAATGAGAGGACAGGTCACTTTGCATCTGCAGAGCCAGGAAGCAAGCCGGAGGTTTGTTTTCACGAGGATTCTAGAGTCAATCAAACTGACAGTGAAGACGGAGCAGGATAGGCAAGAAGGTAGCTCCCACCCTACCTGCATTTCTAACACTTGTCTCAAGGAAGTGGATCTGTCTCTCCTCTTTTTGAATCTCAGTTGGTTGTGACTAGGGGACCAGTGATGCTATGTAACCTCAGATCAGTGCACATCAGGACATTTAGCTTCCACTTGAGTCTCTAAGGCAGGGGTTCTCAAACTGTGGGAATGACCAACCCTTTAAAAAGGATCACCTAAGACCATCAGAAAACACAGATACTTACATTATTATTCATAACAATAGCAAAATTATGATTATGAAGTAACAACAAAAATAAAGTTATGGTTAGGGGGTTACCACAACATGAGGGTTGCAGCATTAGGAAGGTTGGGAACCACTGCTCTAAGGATGTATACTGTTTAAGAGCTGAGCTCTTGTGTACTGTTCTGTCTGCCCTGAAGCTATGATTTTTCACAGAAAACATACATAAAAATAATCCCAATACAACAGGAAGGAAGAAGGCTAACCCACTGATTCCCCCTGCTCTGGCTCCAGCCGCATCTAACTGCAGGGATGTCTGTGACCCAGAGCCAAGACAACTCAGCCAGGCTTCTCCTAAATTATTGACCCACAGAAGCCATGAGCATAACAAAATGATTGTTGTTGCTTACGTCACAAAGTTTGGGAGTAATTGTTAGGTTGTAGGGGGAAAAAATCTGAATGAAAATATTCTGATTGAGTCTTTCTGATGCTAATTTTACTCTGCTTCTTCCAAACATGAACCCAAATGAGTAGAATGATTATTTCCTCTTGGCAGGTCTATAGATTTTCTACTTGGCATCTCTTACGTCTGAGAATGACAATGCGTCTTTGGTTTTCCCAATTTCCACGGGTGTTGCATTTGTGGAGAGGTCAGTTCGGCAATGAATCCCACAAATAAACACGCTGGCTGCTCACAGCTTCTGTTGTGTTGAAGATGGTTCACATGGAGCGCACTCGGGCTTGTTTCTAGCAGTCTGCTCTCAGATTTCTATTATAGGTGCAGCTCTTTCCTCCTAGGGCATCTAACCTGGATGCTTCTAGAGTTCTCTGTTCTGCTAGTGTTGCTCTGTAGTCCCCATCTCTCTGTTCCTGAGACGAAGACCTCAGGTCAAGGTGAGGAACGGAAAGTTTTAAAGGTATTTTGACTGAGACCCTCGTGATATCACCATAGGTGTGTTTTTCCATATCCAGCTGGCTAATATGCATTTCCAAACACTGAGGTGGCCACACCTCCAACATGGCCCTGAGATTCTCTTCTCACTTCTGTTGTTATTCTATCTCCAGTTAGAATGAAGAGGCCGTCTTGGATGACTTTCACCTAAAAGGAGATGCAGCTTCTTTCACAATGTGATAGCTACTGTCTATAATGCAGGACTCCAAGGTGATGAACATGGGTCTTCTTCACCAACCCAATGCCTGACACTCAAACATGAGAGACTTGATCCTTAGAATTATACCTGGACCCAACTGATTCGGATTCTATAGATGTCTACAAATGTATTACCTACTTTTCTCACTGCAGTGTCAAAATACCTGACAAAAAGAAGTTTAAGGATGGAAGCTTGTGTGGGCTTACAGTTCAAGAGAACCCAGTGGAGAAAGTGGAGCAACTTCAGCACAGGCAGCTGGTCACATTACATCAGCTCTCAGCTGACAGAGAGAGAGATTGGAGATGGTTCCTGGCTATAAAACTTCCAGTTCTGCCTCCAGTAATCTACTTCCTCCAATAAAGTTATATCTCCAAAAGGGTCCTCAATCTTTTGGTTCCTCGACCAGGCAGCATCAGCAGCTGGGTGTAAGGTGTTCAAAGGCATGAGTCTGTGTAGGACATTTCACATTCAGACCACAGCAATACATGACTGAGGAAAGGCGATTGTGAAGCTCTTGATGGGGCCTCTAAGGATTCATTCCAAATGGGCAGGAAAGGACCATGACATTTCCTAGGGAAAGGCTGAAATGTATCAACGAATTTGACATTAGCTATTGGAATTTCTAAGTTTAGTACACCATTTAAGAATTATCCCAATTGCTTGTGACTTTTATTAACAAATCTTATCAGAAAATGTTGGGTTTATAAAAGGGAACTGTTGAGCTGTTAAGACAGCTCAGAGGACACATGTATTTACCCTCTAAGCTGACCTGTGATTGGATCAGAGGCACCATTAGTTAAAGGAGAGAATCAACCACTGCAGGTTGTGGTTTGAGCTCTATATGTGTTCTGTTCTGTGCGTGCATGGACACACAAACGTACATGTATGCATACATACATACATATATGCATACATGCATACATCTCTCCAGCACCTAAAAACATATGTTTAAAGGAAATTGCCAACCAGCAAGATAAAACGTCAGGTAAAAGTGCCTGGTACTAAGCTTACAACTGGTGTCTAATCCTCAAGACCCATGGGATAGGCCAGAACTAACTCCTGTGAATTCTCTGCTGATCTCTACATACACCCTGTGGCATGTATATATAAATGTAATCAAATAAAATTACTATGTACAGCCAATAATAAGAGTGTCAAGTAATAAGACCACATAGAACATAGGTTTCTGGAGGTGAAATCTATTTATTTATGCTTTGTTACCTTAAGATGTGAAGCAAATGTGACCTAGTAATGAGATTTTAAGAAAGGAAAATGTTATACTATCTTAAGAAATGGATGGAAAGCCTTTTGTATTAAGAGTTTTAAAAAAATCTCAAGTATTGGGGCTGGAGAGATGGCTCAGAGGCTAATAGCACTTGCCGTCCTGGCAGAAGACCAGGGTTTCGTTCTCAGAAGCTACTAGTGGCTTCCTACTGCCTGTAACTCCAGTTCCAGGGGGACCCAGGGCCTTCTTCTCACCTTCATGGGCACCAGCAAACTTTCATCAATACAAAGAGGCAGAACACTACTAATATGTGTGTGTATGTATACATATACATATAGTAAGTGTTTTAAAAGATGAAGCTGCATACCTCCCTCTGCCCTATGAGAGAGGGCAAGCATTGGCCCTTTCACACTAGAATCTGGCCATTCTGACCCCATAGCCTCATACTTTCTTCCCCCAGATCAGTGAATGGTAAACATTTGGTGTGTACAAGCCACCTGGTCTGTGGTACTTTGTTACAGTAGCCTGAGCTAATCCAGTTCTCTATTAAGGTTCAACTCCTTTTCTTCTTTTCTTTCTTGGTTTTAAATGGTGTTATGTATCCTTTGAAAGTGTAGTACAAGTATACAATGTATCTTCTAGTCTCCACCCCCAACTTGCCCTCTATCTCCTGACATCTCTCTCAAGCGTTTGTCTTTCCTACTTTGCAGAAGAAATGTATCTCATAGTTTATTTATGGAAATGTGTGTGAATATGTGAGTTCTTGTTTGAGCACCTGGACAGCTCAGAAGAGGGTCTACTGTTCCTTACACCTGGGGTTGCAGGTGGGTGTGGCAGCCAGGGACCAAGCTCAGTCCTCTGTGAAAAAAGAATGCTCTCTTCACCCATAGGCTATCTTTCTAGCACCACCCACTTCTTTTCAAATGTAACCCACTCTGTACAGCTAGTCCTACCTGCCAGAGCATGGGAGTGAGCCATGCACTGGGCACATGGGCAAAACTACCAAAGGCCACATCACTAAAGACACGTGTCCATCAGCTTGCACAAATGATCCAGATTGATAGCCCAGGTTACCCTCAGACTTGCAGTCTTTCTGCTCCTTCTGAGTGTTGGGGTACAAGCATGAGCCATCAAGTCCAGTGGTGGCTGGAACATTTATCAGTCAATCTTGAAGGAGTTAGGGAAAGGAATTAGGGGAATGAATATGATCAAAATATACTGTATGAAATCCTCATAAGAATTTAAAAAGATATATTTTGAGAAGAGAGGGTCTTTTGTCTAGTGGGTCTCAGACCCAGCTATACTGTATGACTACTCTGAAAGATACTCAGTGCCCTGCTCTGAGGCAGTCAGCTGGGGACAGGATGGGGGCATTGGACTCTTCATATTGCCCCAGGGAATTCTAACACATACCCAGGGCCAAAGGCCGGACTTTCTAGGAGCATTTTGTGTCGGTTTTTTTGAACTTGCTAGGCTAAGGTCTGTGCTTTGAAAGGATACAGGAACAATGTGGTAGGCAAAGGGAACATGCACCCTATTTGCATCAAAGACCACAAACTGCTTAAACACCACCTTCGCTGCGGCTTGTATTCAAAGGAAGGATGAGCTCATTTGAGGCACATCTTATCTGTCCGGTAAAGCCTCACAGGGTGCTCTCAAATGCATAGGCAACTTCTCCTCTCCCCTCCCCCACCCCTTGTCCTGTCAGCAGTTACTGTGCGAATTTGAAAGTCACGAAACTCCTTTCCTCAAGTTAAAAAAAAAAAAACAGTCCTACAAACTAATAATATGAATACTGTACCGTGTAGCCATAAGCAAATGTGGGAACAAAATCACGTCTGATGAAAGGAGGGGAAGGCAAAATAGTGCCTAATACAACTCCATACAAAAGTGCGACACGCAGGCGGACTGCGATTTAGTGCAAGTTTTTCCAGCAATGAGTTTCAACATAAAACTGAGATTGAAAATGATGTTTAAAGTGCTGTATAACTCAAACACATTATATAAGGCTTATTTGCCTCTCAACTAGGACATATTTAACATCAGTGTTTGTCCATTCTCCAGCCAAAAGTTAAGCATTTCTGTCTGTGTGAGTTTGTCCTCTGGTGCTCTATTGAGGTGAGCCCCTGGCTGGATTTTCCTTAGAAGGGCTTAGCTCTTTGATTATGTTTTTACTCCATCTTGGAAGTCCTCCTTATAGTGACATCCCACGGTTGGATAACTCTGGAACTAGAGTCTTGCTGACCTGTCAGGCTATGATTTAACTCCTTGAAAACCAGGGGATCATTTTCATTGGCTTACCAAAGTGGGGTAGTATTTGCTGGGTTTTCAGGATAAGAGATAAGTTCTTTAATTGGGGAGATGCTTGGGAGAATGCATGCCTCGCACGCATGAAGCCCTGACTTTGATTCTCAGCATCCCATGAACTGATTGTGGTTCTGTAATCCCAGCAGGAGAAACAGGAGTTCGAGGCC